>NW_008682271.1:73405-104932 GCF_000695815.1 Acanthisitta chloris
GAACTTGGAGCATGACTGCATTTCTGTTGGATTACTCAGAGCGTGTAGTACCTAGTTTTGTCAGAAGTTTGCTTTAATGATGCTTTTTATCTGTGTGGGAAGGCTATTCATCCTTGATGTTATATATATTACAGGAGCTTGGACACACATTGCCTAATCTAGTCTCATTCTTGCCAGCACTAAATTATCCACTCACAAAAGCTGGATGGATTTGAAACAGCAGTATTAGTTTATTGCAGATCAACTCTTTGTGTTAAGTGACTGCAGCAGTTTTGATGCAATATAGCAGAAACTCTAAAGCTATGTGTCTTATATCATCTGTTCAAGACATAAACCAACCTCTCCCCATGGGAATTGAGATAAGAGCTTTCTCCAGCAAGCCTTGATTTTAGAATTCTCTGTTTACAGAAGTTTGCTCCTCTGGAACATGCACTGCTTCTCACTGTCAAAGTCCTAATACTGGTTGGATGGATTATCTGCTCCCATGAAGCAATTCCTATGTCTTTAATTCAAGACTGCCTCTTCTTTTTTGCTCTAATTCATTGCACATTAGTTAAGATCACGTCTAGCTACAGAATAACTATCCCACCCAGAAGATGTGGTGACATCCCAAAACCCAAGTGTGAAGTGTAGTGTGCAGTGATGGTCTGTGGGATTTGATGTTGACCCACGGGTGTGTTTACCAACACCTTCCCTCTTCAGGATGGAATCTGATCTTCTCAGTTTGTATTGACTCAGCACACTGGAAGCATCTGATCTAAAATCGATCTTGGTATTGCTTAGATAGAAAAAGACAAAAGTCTTCAGTGCTTCTGAATTCTATTTCTGTGCATGAATCTGAAGCAAGGTATTATTCCTTTCATCTGATATTATGCAAGATGCAGCCTTTTTTTTTCCCAAGGTCAGGATCTCCAATACTATAGCTAAATATTTATAGGACTGCATAGTTTCTTACCCCATAAAAAATTATTTTACAGTCATTTTCAGTGTCTCCAAATCCCCTCTACGGAAGATTTAAAGAATCTGCAGGTGTTAGTGTCACATCTTGTTTTCAGGGGAACTTGCCTTTTTTCCCCCTTGCTCCTCAGCAGAGCGTCTTGAGTTTAAGTCCAAAATCCATCCTGTGCAGTTTGCATGCTCAGCTGTGACAACTGGTGGATTATGGATCATCCAGTAATGGATGCAATGGAGGCATTTTATGAAATGGAGATTACAACTTAAAACTTCCAAATCGATTGTAAATGGACCTTTTTGACCTTCAGTGCCTTGGGAATAATGATGAATTCCAACCTGCAAATTCAAATCAAAGTACTAACTCAAGCTACAATCAATAAGCAATCACACTGCTATTGAGGCAAATCCACAGTCAGGGAAACTTAACACTGACTGAGTCTCGTTTTGGCATTGTGTTTTGATCCAAAACGACTTAAGGCCAGAAAAAGAAATGAACCTGCTTGGTCTCCTGTGCTCAAGGTTATCAGTTGTTTAAAGGGAATCCTGAAAAATTCTGTAAGTCTTGTGAAAAAGGGCAAGGATGTGTGCTGTGGCCCATCCTGAACTTAGTATCCAGTCCATGGTGAGTAAAACACATCAGAGATATGGCAAATTTGAGACCTTTGGTGGGAAGAAGGAACTTAAGAACCTAAGAAAGAGGTCATCCTGGGTCAGCACAAAGACACATCTAGCACAGTCTCTGATGCTGGCCAGTAATGGATACTTAAAAAATGGAGTGCAATATGTTAGATATATTAAGAGTAAACCCTCCTTTGGCTGTATTCTATCAGCAGCCAGAAGCTGAGGAACATCCTGGATCAGAACTGTTTCCTCATCATTGCACTTAGTCCCTGGGTCTCTCCCTGGTGTCTAATGCATGCAAACAAGAATAATAATAGTGATTGTCATTGTTGTTGCTGCCACTTGGAATGACAATTCACAGAGTACAGATAAGGGTTCTCCTGTTTAATTTCCTTCTCCTATGTTTTCTTTTAGCACCACCACGTTGCCTTCCTATATCAGGATAACCAATGGCTACATCACAGTCAAACCTCCCATCTGGATTTCAAACCAGCTGGATCAGAGACCGCGTTCCGATCGCCCATCCCAGCCTCAGCCTACAAGTTCAGCTTCAGCCAACCTTTTATGGCCATCAATAACATTTCCTCTCTGTGTGGCCATAGCTTCTTTTCTCCTGAATCTGCTGCAGCCTTCCTGACCATGTTAGTACTACGTGCAATCACTTGGAATAGAGAAGAGAGATAATTTATGAACGAATTGGAGGTTAAGACTACAACAGTTACAAGCTGGACCTTCTCAGTGACTCATTAGTGCCTTCTAGCTGATTTTGTCTCTTTGCCCAGATACATTTTTGAAACTCTAAAGCTTTATTGTAACACTGACTTACATCTTCTTTTTGTAGAAGGATCTTTATTTCCCATAGTGCTATGGGGTTTTGTAAAATATACATGTTCATATAAAGAGGAAAAAAAAGAAAAGAAAAAATGTATTTATTCGACTGGTAAACTTATTTTTCTTGTTGTATATGTTAATAACATCCCTATTAATCAGTAGCGATGGTGAAACAGATAAATTAATATTTTCTATATTTGTTTTCTGACAACTCTGCAAATGTCTGAACTGACACCAAATGAATGCCTTCCTTGCTTCTTTAACCATTACTTTTTGCAGCAACTGTCCAATAAGTACATTTCTGCTGAACTTCTTTATTTTACTTTTTTTATCTCATTAGCATAGCTTACACTGAATAAAGCAGATCCTGCTCTCCATGGCCTATGTCCATTAGAACTTCTTAACTCATTAGCTGCTATAACCTGAAATACCAGTTATTTTTATATGACTTAGTAAGTCATTGGTCAAGATAATCCTCTACATTTCCCTGTTTTCTTTAACTAAACTATTAAACTTCTTTGGAAATTACCGATTTCCCTCTTTGCCCTGGGATTAATTCATTAGCTAACACAAATTAAGACACCTTTTTCTTAATAAAAATTGCTTTTAAAGTCTGGAATAATCCTACTGGAATTATTTTCTTCTCTCCCTCATTTTATGCAAACACAAGCCTACAACCTTTCCCAGTGTAAATGAGAACAGAGCTTGGTCTGTCTGTAGGGTATAAAGATGTAGTGTCATGTTAATCTATAGAACTTCTTTATACCAGTTGTAGTAATGCAGATGGACTACCTGGAGGTGAAAAACTGTACAAATTCCTCTCCATCTTGCTATTATGAGCTGATGGAGCTGATATCTCTCTGTTGACTTAATTATGACTCATCCAAAATCTGTTCAAGACCACAGGAATCAAATTAATGCCCATCTCATGGAGACATACAGAACATTCCTCCATTTGTAGACTATGACACCTCTGCTGACTTAGCTGGAAATGTTAGGACACCTTAGACTCACTGAAAAATTTGCTCCCTTATGCAAGCAGTTACTGTTCATGAATGCGATGAACAGCATCTATGGGGAAACAAAACCATGCCATCCTAAAACCAGCTACATTTAATAAGGTGTGTTGGTGTTTTTTCACCACCAAAGCATGATGAAACATCCCTTTGGGTATGAGTTTCAACCAGATCATTAGTTTTGTTTGAAATAGTGTTTTTCTTTCTAAGTCATCTACAAACCAAAAATCCAAAATGTGATGAAAACATCTTATTTCCAAAAGAAGTCTTAAAACCACAAAAATACAATGCAGGCTTTTCTTTAGGGAAAACAGTGCTGTTTCACTTCGGATAAAAAGATAATGATGGTAAAATAATACTGGTCTCCAGGGCTGCAGATGATTCCATGCAATCTTCAAGTCTCTGCAGTGAAAGATAATTCAGAATTCACCGTTTGCTTGTCATCATACCAGTCAGTTCAGGAAAGTAGGTTAGAAAGTAACTAGACTAGAAAAGTCACATGGTTTTATTTGAAACCATGATGAAATTCTGAGCATTTCCATGATGCATCCAAGTCCATTGCCTTGCAAAAGCCAGGGAGAATACAGACAACTTCCCTTTTTACTTACTGGACACCATGACCCTCAGCGTTTGTTCTATTTTTGACAGAAGGTTGTGTAGGTTTCTGGTCAATTTAAGTGATAGAGAAGACATTGCTATAAGATTCCTTTTTTTTTTTCCCCCAAGCACAACAGTTGATAGGGCTGAATGGAAAACTTTGAGCGTTGCCCCAAATGTGAGCTTCAAGCAGACCCTGTGCATAATTTCTGTGTATTTTGGCTAGCAGAAGACTAGAGATGTTAGTTTTGGACAGAAGCCATTCACCTTGCATAATATTTATTGCACAGAGATGGATATTGGAAACGTATTTTGAGAACTTTCATTTTGGTTTTAGTTGAGCTATTACCCTAGAAATGCCTTGATTTGAATATAATGGTTTAATAGACCTTCAAATTCGACCTTAACACATTTTAAAAGATGATTGGGTCTCCTGTTGTGTTCAAAGCAGAGATGAAAGCTGAATTATAATGCCTTATTTACAAAAATGGAACTAGAAATAAGGGAGGCAAATCCTAAGGGTGATGATAACTTACATAGTAAAAGTGAAGAGCCAACAAACCAAAACCCGTTGAATTTTATTTGCTGTATCAGATCAAATCCAGAAAATATTCTGTGGTACTATCCCAGGAATAATTCCAGGTGTTGGAAAACTTACGGAAAACTTAAATAGACAAGACCATATAAAGATAAGGGAGAGAGAAGAGAGCAGAAAACAGAAACAACTTGTCCAAGACCTCAAGGAAAACCAACAGGACCAAGACCAGAAATTACAGTTCTATAGTTTCCCAATCTGTGACTTTCTCCATAAGGTATTAGGAGCACATGGATCTCTCCACACTCAGCAGTCTTCATATTGCACAGAACAGTCGCTCCACTGTCACTGATGAGGTGACAATATTACTGGGCAGTAATATTCAATATTCTTAGCTCAGATATCATGGTTGGTTTGGCTGTCACTGGATGTAAATAGCTTGATATCAATGTTTTAACGTCTTTGCATTTCCTGGCATTTTGTCTGTAATTCCATGAAATTAATGAGTGTTACTGGGACTCACCAAATTTCCATGTGCTGGCGCCTCACACGTGTCACACTGCAGCACAGGTGTCAAAGGAAGGTGTCCCCTTCATTTGGGGTCTGCACACCTGACTTCTGCCACCTAGAAGCAACTAGCTCACTCTGAGCTTTCCCTGGTTAAGGGAGGGAGGAGACATGACTTACAGTGAATATAAGGTTAAGCAGGTTCCTGAAACTCTCAGCTCAGGAACCCCATGTGAATCCCTTCAGCACTGCTCTCTAACCAAACATTTCTTTTATTCTGTTGTCTTACCCTAAAGTATCACTTAGGGTAACTTTTTTCAGTACATGGCATTAAGCAGAGCAATACTGGATAATGAAACCCTCACTGTGGCAGATAAAATGGATTGTTTACTAATCATCTACAGCAGCCCAGTATTAATGAAAACACAGTGATACTGGCTAGCACAGATCTATGCACATCTATTGCAAGGGATCATGATCATATTCACCATGAGTTTAGAAAGTGTGCATCAGGTTTGATATTGCTCTTGAAGCAACACTGACTACCAGCTCCATGGGACTTCAGTTTCCTCTGTGGTTTTCTCAGAAAACTAGGAACTGTTTTCTTTCATCCTAAGGAAAGCTCAGATTCCCATGTAATCGCAAGATTCCAAGAGCAGGAGATTTAACAAAATTATTCATGCCTGCTACATATAATAGCAAACACTGGTGATACTATTTAGCTCTGAGCAACACAATCAAGAGTCTCACAATGTCTAGCAATCAAGGACACGACTTTGGATGAGCCCAAAGCTCAATGGTTGTATGATTCATCTCTTTAACTCAGCTACAACTGACACCAATACAATTCACATTACATGTAACTGTAGCATTATAAGCAACTGCTAATTATCTGCCAAGGACTTGCCCTGGTCGAATAAATATCCCATACCACCAGCAATGGATATAACTTCCACTCTTTCATTGTTTTAATACTTTTTTTTGCTTATATTTAACTATGGATGCTATGTTAACATGCACTGCCACTTGGAGAACCAGTCAGTAAGCTGGGACAGAAGGTATTTTATATTTTATAACTAATGTAGTTTCTCTGCAATCCCTTGGGCTGTTGAATAATGCAATACGTCTTCTGGCAATAAATGATGAACATGATTTATGATAACTGTGCTTTATACAGGTGTCAAAAATCTGCTTTGTTGAACTTCCCTTCCCATTCCTCCAAGCTCCACTGTAATTTAGGAACACCCAAGGTACAGAGTTGTATATTTATGTAAGTTCTTCAATATACAATTGTGTGGGGAGAGAGAGAGAGAGAATGAGAAAGATGGAAAGAGGGAGAACTTTATGTTTAGTGCATTGATTAGTTGAATGATATGACTCAGTCATTACCATATACCACTGTTAGGGAGGAATTTCCCATCATATATTTATGTTACAGAAACCAAAGTGCCAAAGTTATTAGCTATTATCTCGGCATAAATGTTATCATTCCAAATTTTGCTTAGTACCATATTTCTATATTGCATCCAAAAGTTATGTGGGCTTGTCATATCTCTGAAGTGATCAATGTTCCATAGAGTGTGCTAGAATTCAGCTTCAGTTTAAGCTTGTTTCAGCTTGACTGAAGCAGATCATTTGCTGAATTTTGAGATCACAGGGGTGTATGGGGGGGTGTGTCTGGGGTTGTGTGTGTATGTATGTGTGTGTTTTGTCCCAGCCCAAATTCAGCCTTTCCTGTGACTAGCTTTTCAGGAGGCACCTTAATCTAGCTAAAGGCAGAGAGGTCTTTCCAATAAGTAGTCAATACGCTTCCTCTGAGGACTGATCAATCACCCTGCAGATTCATGCTCACACTGAATTTCAAATTGCATATTTGTCAGTTTTCAGTTCAAATGTATTTCCAATATTTTTTCCTGTTCTGCCTCCTGCTTCTGTGAACTGTTTTGAAGAGTGTAATAAAAAGATGCTTTCTAATATTATTTTATCAAAATATTTTTGTAGCATAATATATTAATAAAATGTTATTATAAATCCATAGTGCAATAGTCTCGTGTGTCTTGATTCTTTCCCTTGTCCTAAAAGCTAGGGAATCATGGGGGAAAAGAAAGGAGCATGTTGTTTGTAGAGCTTAGGCACACTGCTCCTCTTCTGCCCAAGACCAACATGGGATGGAGGAAATCATACTCTGGGGAAAGTTCCTCATCAAATGATGTGGTTTTGTCCAGTCCATTTACTGCAGAGATGTGGAGAAGCTCTCAGCATGCCGTTTTATTGGTAAGAAGTTGCTGCCCTGGTGTGTAACAAGGCTGCTGTGATGCATGTCACTCAAGTGAAGCCACTGAGTTAACCTCATGGCATGTTGTGAGTGGGGCTTGGGCAGAGGGAAAGGCTCTAAATGGGAGATGCAGGACCTGGGCAATGTGCTTCCTTCTCCCATTTCAAAAGCTTGGTGGGAAAGCACAGAAAAAAAAACCACCAAAGACTTTCTGGAGTTCAGAGGGGTTGAGGAATGCAAGAGCAGAGGGTCTTAAGGACTTTGACCTGCATTCAGGGTAAAGCTCTGGTATACCCATGAGGTAGAGGGAGAGGTTTGGGGTGTTTCATTCTTGCATCTGCTAATTTGCACACTGCTTAGGCCAATGAGTGGTGAGTCCCACAGCTTTTGGGCCAGACACAGCAGCATGTGGGACCTCAGCTGGGAGATGGAGCAAGATGAGAGCATGGGCAGCCAGGAAGCACTCTGCAGGGCTAAGGACAGTGGCTTTGCCAATGAGTCAAGACTTAACACCAGTATCCCACAGTGTGCCACAAGCAGATTCACCTCTTCTTGGGCAGAAAGAAACAGGCAAGAAAATGTCCTGACAGTCAAGACAAGGTGTTTTTCTGCAGTCAGTGGACCCTTATCAGCCTGAGAGAGAGCAAAACTGAGCTCTTTCCTTTTAACTACTCCCTTCCCTCACTACTAAATCCATTTGGCTGGATACTTAAGGCTGTAAAAACACATTGGAAGCCATGGAGTTACACCTGCACCACTAGTTACTGTCACTACTGTTAGAACTCAAGCACTGCTCCTGGGAAGCACAGAGCCATCTCTCACATGGGGCAAGGGGCAGCAGAGCCAGGAAACCAGGTCTTCCACACAAAATAGCTGGAGTGTGTACAAAACCCCAGATGAAGCACCCACATTCACTCCTGGTGGCTTCAGGAAGCTCTTTTCTCCCATGCAAAGCATTGGTGTCCTTTGAACTGTTGTTGCTGACAAATAAAAACCAAAAATAATGGAACTGCATTTCTGCTTGGGATGGAGCAGAAGCTACCTCATCGCACCTAGATACAGAGACACAGAGATTGACTTATTTTTCTTGGCACATTTCTCTTCCTTGCATCCAAATCCTGCCTTGTAGCTGACACTGCAGATTTCTTAATGATTGCAACATCACCATTTACTTCTTAATTATGTGCTAAATCATTTGGTCTTTAACACACTATTTGGAGAGGACTCCACCAGTAAAGCTGTTTAAGACATATCCACTGTAGGAAATGGAGTGGGACATATAAACACTTTACTGGTTTGAATGAGCTAACCATGGCACAGGAAGGAATTGCTGTTGCAAAACAGAAGGGAACCCCTCTAAAAAACAAAGTTAAGAAGAGCCCACCTATTGAAATGCCAACCTGACAGTCAAAGTTGCTTGCCATCCTACCTTTGGAATCATAGCTCATCTGAACAGCCTGTATGGTCCAGCCATGGTCTGAACCCTAGCCCCACATTCCCTGCTCCAATCCATCTCTCATTGCTGGCTCTGGCCAGTCCCAGTCTGCCAAGTCCTTTTGCTCTTAAGGGCCCTGCTCAGCCACAGATCTGAAATTGATACAAACCTTCAGCTAGCAGTGCCAGATCCTGGCTCAGTGGTGCCGTTTGCTTAAGCTTCTCCTTCCCTTGACCTCTCTCTGTGCTCCCAGGCTGTAATTGCAGCTTCTTTCTCTAACTTGAGATCTTCCTGTTTATAGATTTGCACTTGGAAGATTGGAAACTGTGATGGGAAAGGCTCAGGGCAGAAGATTAGGTTTCTTGTGGACTAGCTGAGTATCAGTCCAGCAGCCTATCTCCTTGGATCAGTGCTTCCCAGTTCCCAAACTGCCTGAGTGCTCCCCACAAGTGCTCCCCACACTGAGTGGTTTGGAAGGAGTATTTAGGTAAATCAAGCTCTGAGTGCTCTTCATGTCTGCTGTGATTTCCTATTATTTCAGCTTGTGACTTTTGAGCATTTCCCACTGAGAGCGCAGACTGCTGGCTGTACTTACAATGTCTCTAACACCTTTTCTCAGCCTATTGCAAACTGTAGAATTAGGTGAGGGATCCCCACAGGCCTCTAGGTCACAGGCAGATGTCCCTGAGCAGAGGTTTGCTCAACAGTCCTGCACCCACTTTTGGTCCAGGCTGGATGGCTTCTGCAGAGCTGCTCAGTGTGTAAGTATCCAACTGCAGTCTACTGCCATAATTGTTGGTTGGTTTACTTGTTTTTATTTTAACCAGTTTGAGTTTAAATCAAAATGCAGAGTGTTCTTTGGTCCTCTGTTTATGGGGAGCATTTAAATGGGGGAAAAATATTTGGAGATGTTTTGTGTTTTGGGATGGGAGGTGTCATTTTCTAGCAGAGAGCTCAAGCATGAAGTTCCTGTGTGTCTTCCTCTTTTGGTAAGCCTCATTTTAAAATTATTTTTAAAAGTATATTTTGCTGTAAGCAGTAAGCCTAATAAAGGCTTTTGGGTTTTATTAGCACATCTCTCTACCTCACTGCAGCATTTTCAGTATTTATTAATGATTAAACTTCTTACCTTTCCCTGAGCAAAGGTGCTAATAGACCTCTCCTGCTATCTATATTTCCTGATGCTTTTTCTCATGAAACTCCTAAAAATTGTTATATTTGAGACCTCCAACCTGATGTGAACAGTTTCAAAAATTGCTAGCCAAGGAGCAGTTCTAGCACACTGTGATCACAGAGCCATCATCGTTTCAGAAATGAGGCTATGGTATGACTTACAGGCAAATGTATTTGAGGCAGCACATCTGAGGGAAAACACACCATTGCTTGTGCTCTTAATCCCCACTGAATCAGGGCAGAGCTGTTCCTACTGCACCTGATTCGTGGAGGTGACTGAACAAGTCATGCCAAGTTGGGGGGAAGCTGTAGTTCAGCTAAACATTATGGCAGTCATCTGCTCCAGACTCATCCCAGAGATGTGTTCATCCAATACACACAAAGGAGCTCTTTAGCATCTCCAGGGGCTCATCTGGGGCACAGGGGACCACTGAGAAATACTTTAAAGGGTCAGGGCCCAGTTGGATGTACACAGGGGATGTCCAAAGACAAAAATAACCAGACATCCACAAGTGTACTGCCAGTAATGGAAACAATAGTAATTGGAAAAATAGTATGTGTTTAGATTGCTAAATAGCTGGATGGTGGGAATATGGTTACATAATATCACTGAGGTCTTAGAATATAAAACACAGAAACTTTGCTGAGCATTGCAAATTCTGTATCAGCTTTTCTAGCATACATTACAAAGAAGAGCAGCAAGTCCTGAGCACCTGGTTGATTTGAGCAGCAAGTCCCAATCCTGCAATCTCAAACGCCTTGCTCCACAGCACCCCAGCACTTTATTAGCTAAGGCTGCACCTTTGGGTTCAAGCCATCATGCAAAGGAATGCATTTCATTCCATTTTCCACATTTTCATTCCTTGTTCCACATTTAACAAGGATACAGTTTAAATGGCAGAATAAATTACACAGATCCAAACCTCCACCAAGCTAATTTTCAGAGGAATGATAACAATAATAGCTGTGACAGTGAGTTCATGCTCACAGACCTCATTCACACCTGGAGCTCCCTGCCTTCTCGGAATGAAATGCAGTTTGAACAAAGGGACCAAGATAATGTGAGAAAACTTCAACAACAGGCAGATAGAGGCAAAGCAAATGAAAGACAGATGTAGGAAGGAAAGTGTGAGCTTTCTGCTTTGATTTGCACTCATCCCATATCTTTATTGTCCTAAGCAATATCAGTTTGTTGTCCTAATGATATCAGTTCTCCTGTCCTCTTGTGTGACACATTTTCTTTCTGCATATGAAAGTCACTGGGTTTAATTATAACATGATGGATACATGGCCTCAACTAGCCCTATGTGGCTGAATTATTTGAACAGCAGTGCAGTAGGGCCCTTTTTCTTTCCAGAGATCTCTGCAGCTGTTTATCTTGGCAAGGGTAGGTTTGTCCCTAGCTTTATCCTGTGTGAAGTCCTTTCCACCCACTCAAGTTAGCCTGAGTGTTCACCTCTTTTTTAATGGGAGCATTATTATCTTCAGTTTTGCACTGGCAAAAATAATTCTCAAAAGGAGAAGAGACAGAAACTCACACTTACCCATCTTTCTTGAACAAACTTCGTCCAAACTGTAGGAAGCAAACACTTCAAGGAATTTGCCAATAATTGTTTTTCTCTTAGCAGTGGTCCAGACGAAAAGTGGACACAGACATAATCTGTGATATCATCTCTCAACCAGAAGGATCCTATTGAAGGCCCATTATTTCAGACAACGTGTGCACTGCAGCCGTAGTGGTGGTGGTGGTGTAGTTGTGTGATGGACAATGCTGGCTGTGTTCTCTGGCTGTGCACAGGCCAAGTGTGGCCCTGAGGGCAGGATCCAGCCCACACAACAACCTTATCCTGATGCCTTTTCCTCCAAGCAGTTCATGAACAGCCAAACACTTGTTCTTGACCCTGTTTGTGGCTTGGAGTCTGATCTGCCACTCTTGAGTCCACAGAGGAGGGCAGATGGAGCCATCCCTCTGTGCAGACCCTGGGGCTAGAGGTAAGGCCTGATTCCCCATCGCTGTGGCTTTAATGATGACACACCAACACCTGGGTATTTCCCTGTGGCTGAGCAGGCCTGTAAAAAGACACGTGAAGTGAGATCATGATGCATGTGGAAAGAGTAAAATTCTGAGCCCTAGTTGGTTTCTTTTCACAATACTTAACTTTCCTTGAAACCTTAACATTGCTGGGTCATCTTTAGCCAAAAGCATTAACACCAAGGGAGTGGGGTGGGGGAGGGAAGGTTAAAGAATTGGTGTTAATGGAAGACTCAGACATGAAAAGAGTATCCCAGGTTTGGAGCCTCTCTCGCCTGCTGCCAACAGCAGGCCCTGTTTGAAAGGAAAGTACCTATCTCAGCATGCAGTCAAGAGGAATAATAAAACTCCAGTCATTCAGAGGCAGGGAAGAGGAGAAAAACACTCATAAATGTGCAGGTTTATGTTACTCTTGAACTTTCAAAATCATTTTTCTCTCCCACCCAGAGATTAGTCACAGAAGCAAATGATACCATATCTGGGAAAAAAAGTTGGATGGATGGAAACAATCTTTAGGGAGAAGGAGAGGAGGAAGGGAACAGACACATGGTTCTCTGTCTGCCTTTCTCACCTTCCCCTTTGACTGAGACTGAATGTATAAATGAAACAGCTGGGAAAAAGTCTAGTGTTTTGGTCCAACCTAAAGACAGTGGGGGGCTTTGAGTCCATCCTCAAGCCAGTGGGGTTTTTCCATTGCTGTCTGGTGGATTCAGGGACCTGACCTTGCCTGTACACAATCCCCTAGAGCTTCCACTCTGCAAGAAGCTTGATTTCTCCCAGAGGCCACAGTCAAATGATTTTCAACACATTTTTCCAGACTCAAGTGAAAAAGAAAAAGCTAAGGGACTAATGAAAGTATGCTCATAAATGCCAGTCTCTGGGAAAGGCTAGAGCTTGCTATGGTTTTCAAAATAAAATTC
This sequence comes from Acanthisitta chloris, assembly GCF_000695815.1. Taxonomy (NCBI): domain Eukaryota; kingdom Metazoa; phylum Chordata; class Aves; order Passeriformes; family Acanthisittidae; genus Acanthisitta; species Acanthisitta chloris. Next base: position 86,302 of record NW_008682271.1, read on the forward strand.
CAGATCCTCCAAGTACTTCTGAAGCAGAGTTGGACTTCACAACACCCAGAGGTTTCAGGTAAAGAACAATCTCAGCTCCGTCTTAATAAGGTGGGAAAATGAGTTGGACAGTGGATTTTATGACATGCTTGAAATCACAAGGGACAGCTATGGGAGCAGGAGTCAGAAGGCAGCCCTTCCTCTATGGTACACTGTTCTCCAAAGCATGGCTCATTTATTTCAATTAATAGAGCTTTATAAGGGCTCCCCGGCCACCTTTTTTTGGCATGAATTACTGCAAAGACAGTGAATTAAAAGCACCAGAGGGCATAATTTTCTTTTAGTGTTTAAAGAAGCTGTTTCCATAAAAGCAGACTATGTGAAATTTGTCCAAAAAGCTAAACTTAGGAATAACATAGAGGATTAAAACAAAAAACAAATGTCTTTAAAATCTTTTCTCAGATAAGCCTGACCTGACAGTTCAGCTCTGGAGTGCTCTTTCTGTGTAATACCAGTCAAGTGGTTCAACAAGGGACTGGTTCCTGTCACAACATTCACTCAAGTGTTGCAGGATTATGGGTTTCTCCAACCATGAGATGAAATTCTTTGAAAAGTATAAAGCTAATATATTCAGTCCAGTGTCTCCTTATTTTTTCTCTTCAAAACCATGCAAGGTAGGATTCAGTTCAAGTACCATGCACTGTCTGAAAGCCATCACCCAAGCTTGCCTCATTCAATGGTGCCACCCAGACTGTCTCTGCCCTTGCAGGAGTATTTCCAGCTTATGTGACTTTTCAGCTATTTTAACAGTGGTTCCTGTGCTTGATCACAGCCAGTTTCTGCCCTGAGAGTGCAATTGCATGTGTAATGTTTGTAAAGGCATTTCAGCTTGTCTCCCATGAATGCTGACCCACTGCAATATCATTTAAAAAAACAAAACTAAACCAAAACTCAACAACTGACTCAAATACAGTGTTTGTGCAGCTCCACTGTTGGCTGTGACTGCACAAAATATCTCTGATGTGGAAGGGATGTGTTCTGGCAGAATTTGCCAGGCAAGCTGGGAATTGGACAAGGTGCAAAATGAGCTGTAATCTCCATTTGAAACACTTCTACTGCAGGTCAAGCCCAGAGCTTGACCATTTCAAAACATACCATTTCCTAGAATTGCAGCTCGCCACCATCATCTGCATATCATATTTTGGCCAAAATTGCAGGATTGAGTGATGGTAAGACATTCAGTGAATGTCCCTAACCTTGACTGACATTTCTATCTTTTATATCTACCTAGCTATCTAACTGTATCTCAGATAAACTCAAAATGGTCCACTATGAGACAGAAATGTGTAGCTTTTAACTTTGACTTGGAAGGACTTCTTGTCACAATGCTTTTTCATACTGTATGTTCAGAATTTAAAAAAGCAACATGGTTTGCAAAACATGGAACAATCAAATTTTCATTTTTTTTAAAGTGCCCAAATAATAATACATCTGTCATTGATAACCAGCAGAAGTGTTTAAATGTCAATGAATGAAGAATATCAGCACTTCTACTCTCAATGAAGACCTTGCTTACACTGTTGATACCATAGTTTCTTTGTTGACTTGCACGTCTCCTCTCTCCTAGCAGCAGGACTTTGCCTGGCTTTTATATGGGTGTCTATAGTTATAGAGGGCCTTTTGGGCACTCCTTCATTCTGAGTTTATAAGGCCTGTTACCAAAAATGACTGCTAATGGACGGGCTCTATCTAAATCAAAATTTTTGCAATGCTCCCATACTTCAGAATTGCTGAAGACCTCAACCCAGTTCTCTCTCTTAGCAAACATTGCTTTGAATGCAATCACTGTGTGGACCAAAATGTCATTGCAACATGATAATTTGATGATGATGCTGCTGAAGTGCTAGGCTGCACAAAGCAATAATCTTTGGTTAAACCATAATCACAGCACTGGAAACCATGGGTTAATCATGGAAACTTCGTATTCAGTGTGGTCCTCTGTGCTGTTCCGAGATATTATGAGCAATGGGCATAAGCAGCCCAACAGGAATGTATTTATGATGTTATTCACGTCTTGTGGCACATGCAACACATGCCAGAGGTCATCAGCTGTGGTTTGTTTTGAAAAATTGGGTTCATGAGCAAGATCCAGGGCTTGAAGATGAAGATGTCTGCAGGCCTCTGTTCACTTTATTCAGAGAAGTGAGGCACCATGTACAGCTTCATTTCCATAAATTGTACTCACTTTTACTTATGATTTCTTCCATGACAGTAGTCTGAAGTCATACCTTAGAGCATCAAATTGGGTGAAATTACAAGGTGCTACTAACATATGCTACGGGTACTGAAAAGACTGCCAGACAGGTGCAATGGCAGCCCAGGTACCAGCCTTTCATCAGGAAGCGAAGCCTGGCATGCCACCAGTGGGTGGGTGAGCTGTGAGGGGGATCTATAAGCTGTAGAACATCTCTCCAGGGGTCTTGTTTTACTCTGAGGTCTCTGTGAGCTGGCACTGAGATTTTGAGGAGCCATGTGAAAGGCAGTGGATGGACACACTGTCCTGCTGTCCTCACTGGGGATGATTAGCCTGTGCTGTGGCTGACACCAGCAAAGCACAAACCCTGGGCCAGCAGTGGTGGGGAAGTAGCAGGAACCTCATCCTGAATGCACTGGTGCAGAGGTTTGAGGGTTGTATGCTTGTGTTGAAAGAATGTCCTGAAACTGTTGAACGGTCAAATGTGCCAGTCCTTCCCACACTGAAAGAGGCCTCTAAGTAGTGGGGGAGAGTCCACATCTGATCTGTGTCCACCAGCCACAGGGCAGCACAGGCAGGCAACATCTGCTATGCACCATCTTTAAGGCAGTGCCATGATGTAGATCTTAAACCCATCCACAGACATTCTCTGAAATACTGTTTCAGCCAGTCATGCCTCCTCGTGCTCCTCTGTGCTGGAACACACAGATGCACAAAGCCAACTCAGCACTGGAAAGGCAGCACAGGGAACTGCCTTTTGCTTGGGTGGTTGTTGAACAGCTGTCTCAGCTATGACATAACTGCTTTTAAATTTCAAAAGAAATTATTTCTGAGCTAAAAACATACAAATTGTTTAATAAAAAAAAAGCAAGAGTGAGATGTTAGCAGGTTGTGCAGCAGGTAGGGGACACAGTGGAATTGCAGGCTACACATAACATCTTGTCACCCCATCTTCTGACAACTTTCATTCCTAAAGGGTCCAATGCTGCAATTTTTTCTGAAGCAATAACCTCATCCATGCCAACAGGGCCTGCTATTCCATCTGCTGGTAGCCACGTTGGAATGTGTTTGCTTTGGGAGTGATTGTGTGCTTTGCTGGTGGGCTCAAAGGACAGATACAAGCTAGTGCCCAGCTCTGCAGTATAGATTCTGTTGAGGTGAGAGAACTCATTAGTAGAAGATTCCCTTAAAAGCTGGGTCTTCTGCAAACCCAATGTGGGTTAGACGTTTTGTGGGATAAGTGGAATTGTAGTATGACCAGACACAGCCTCAACTCTGTTTCATGCTATCCCCTGCCCTGGGAAAACTTTCTGGTGCCAGTTGGGGCAGGCTGAGAGAGTGCAAAAATCATACAGACCAGGCTTGGAGGTTTGGAAATGTTACAAAATGCAGAGAATGCCCATTTTTTCAGACAGCTGTGAGGCAGCAGGTCACACAGATGCTCTGTGACACTGGAGCTGCACACGAAATTCTGGCAAAAAAAAATGTTGGAAATGTTTTGCTGCAAAACCTGATTATTGTCTTACTGGTATATGGAAGGAGAAGGGAAGGGATCTTATTAAAAACAAACAAACAAATAAACAAGCACACATATTCCTGTCTGGAGCTACATCATGAGCCTGCCAGACCCAAAGTTTTTCTCTTTCAATGCCATGGGAATCCTTCCGTTCCCATGAATGATGATTGAAAGCTTCATCTTGCAAACAGCTTTCTGAATTAAATGACTGACTTTAAATTAACTTATTGATGTTGGCAGCTAGAACACGACTGTGGAAGAGAGGTATGAGAAAGAAAAGGAGGTGCTATGTTTAAAAACAAAGAAAAGTCTCCCAACTGCCAAAAGCACAGTCAGTGGAGGGATGTGGTGGTAGTTCCAGGCTTTGGCAATGAAAAGCAATGATTGCTTAGCTGTTTTGGGAAAAGCAAAACACTCCATCAACATCATTACCCAATTAGTCTTAATGATGCTGCTGTGGAGAAAGAGTACTCCAGTGAGTGTGTGAAACAGGATGAGCTCCTGACATGATGGACAGCATCTTGGAACAGTGTGGTGAAGGTGATGACCACCAGCCCCGTTGGGTCCCTCCTGCAGAGTTCAAGGGGCTGGAGGCACCTCAAGCGCATGAAATTAGGTGTATGGGGATCTGCTGTTTCACTCCTACCCTGTGGACCAGCTCCCCAGAGAGCAATAGATGGTCCTTTCTTTCATCTGAAAGCCACTGGGGACAGCAAAACACATGGTGCAACATCCTGAGTATAAATGGTTACAATTTTAACCCAGAATCAGTGGTACCAGTAAGTATTGAACACTAGTAACTGATATATTTATGTTAGGAACCATGTTAGTGACTAGGGGCTTGAGAGAAGACTCTGACATGAGTCATCTCAGCGCCTGCTGAAATCCTTGTCCTGGCACTGATCAGCACTCAGATTTTTAAGGGCAGACTCATGAGCCAGATATCCAGTGCTCCATTACCAGATGAGCAAGTGAAGAAAACCTCACCCAACCAACACAGCCTTCAGGAACAGCACATTTCAAAAACATACTGGGAAATATTTCCACACCACTGAAAGCATTTGCTTGGAAGCCTTACTCTGGGTCCATAATTGCTGTCAGGTATTGCATCTCCAAAATAAATGTAGTAGTCCTCAGTTAAATTATCCTGCCTCTAGATTAAGGGTTACACTGAGCAGCTCTAGCCTGTAGACTAAATATCCTCACACAAATGCACTCTGGCATCAGAGATTTCTGTAGGTGGGTGGCTTCAACAGGAATTCATGCTATGTCCAGAGCCAAAGACTGTGAGAAAAGCTATCCCAAACACTCATTGTCCTTTGCAAAAATAATAGAAAATTGATGACTCTCCATCCCAAAACCACAGTGTTCCTCAAGCCTAATTCCACAGGGCAGCAGAAGTGCTGCTCTTTAAGCACATACTGCCCAGAGACAGGTCAATAACTGCTGCTGGGAGGGGGCTGTGGCACAGGAGCATGAGAGGTGTTGCCCCAGGGGCTGCCAGACAATTTGGATCCTCAAGGCACAAAGTGAGTGTTGGGAGCTGATGGGGACAGCAAAGCACATGGATGTCCAGCACTCGTAATAAGGTTGAATCCCCAGTGCACTGCCCTGTGGGTAGCCTTTAACCTCTGCATCTCTCATTTTTCACTCATGCTATAGCAGCAGCACTCCAACAGCAGACATCAGTGTCTGCATTCCCACATGCTTAGGTCTGGCACCAGGGCTGGAGCAGGTCAGGCCCAGATGTGATCTGTACCATGGTCTGTGACAGGTTATTTATCCTTTTGGCTATCAGTGATTGGTATTATATTAATTTTCCCTAAAGATTGTGTGCTTTGTGCAAGGATGGGACTTGGCTGTTGCAAGGAAATAACTTTAGGTTACAGCAAACCCAGCAAAATAAGTCCAAAATTATTCCAGATAAATACGGTGCTGATGTACAGCAGAACTTTATTTACATCATGCACAATTAGATTTGTTTTCCACGTTTTGACTGGAGTATTTCAGTCCAGAGTAAGAACAAAACACACACAAGCAGCATGAGGCCACAGCCAGATACACTCCCTTGATCCAGGGAAGAGAGGACTCTTATATTGTGAAAGGGAGCCTCCTGTTGTCTTCCGACTGGCATTTTCTGGTCAGCTGAAGGCTAAAATAACCCTTCCTTTATGCTTTCAATAACGTGACCTAATAGCTAAATGGATTTTTAGTACAAAGCATAATTTCCTCCTTTGGCTTCACTCATCACTTAATGGAAAGGCCCCGTAACATTCTGCTTACATCCCAAACAGTGACTGCTAAGCAGAAATGAAGAACACATCTTACAGCACTTCAGTTTTTTATTATAATACTACTAATATCAATACTGCTAATACTAACAACAACAACAATAATAACGATGGCTCTACTGCAGCTGGCTGCCTAAAGCTGCTGCATACTCACACTGGGCAGTTTCCAAGGACCAGCAGTAGGATGGCACAGTTTTCACATGATACATTTCACCTCTCCTCACATTTTGCTGAGAGGAAGCCACAGTGTCCCAGCTCCCCAGGGTTTAGCTAAAGACCAGTGAGTCTCATTGCCCTAGGCAGCAGCATTGCTGCAGATGACCTTAGAGGGAAGCCGTGCTACTCCAAAACTTCCACACAACCTTTTGAACACCTGCCTTCTTTGCATTAGGCACATGTGATGCCCAGGACCTGAATGATGGGTTCTAGAAGACTGATTATTCCAAGAAAAACACATGTAGCTTCAGGCACAGAGCATGTTTTTGCTCTGAAGTCATAGCAAGGGAGAAGAGCAGCAGAGACCCTAACTGGGGCTGAGCTCTGCCCTGGGGTGATAGCCTGCAAAGGCTGAGGAGCAGCAGCAGCAGGGTATGAATGTAAAGTGGAGGGAAGCAGAGGATTTGGGTGCTCCAGGACATTCCCATGAAAGCAGAACCCCAAGCCTTAACTCGTGTGCACAAAGAGATGCCATAGGGACAGGATGTAGTGCACTGACACAGCTCCTAGGGGCTGACACACAGCAGGGCACAGAGCAGGGTGGTAGTGGGGACAGGCTGGGGGCTTACAAGGACACATGTCCCAGAGCATCAACCACTTCCACACATGCTATGCACATGCTCTGCAATTGTTTGGGGCTGTCTTCTTAATTTTCCTCAGCTGTTCCCATTGTAGCAGAAGCATCCTTGCCTCAAAAGGGCAATCGAATGTCAGAAGTGCAACATGGCTGAAAGGGGGGACAGAGAACTGCATTCTCCTGGGGAAATTCAGGTAACACATCTGGAAAGGGAAGCTGCATATTACGTGTGTTTCATTACAAAAAAAAAAGCCTTTTAAAATCTAAAATCAAGAAATGTGTAGAGAGATAATTCCTGGAAATTAACTGAGTCTGTGTCTTCCATTACTGTTCCCTATAAAGAAATATTCCTGGTTTTTTCTCCACTACTCATGGGTTTCAAGCCAGCTTCACTATTTGACTGTTGACTTCTTCAGGCAGATTGATGGATCAGCTGAAATTAAATTTATAGGCACAACTCTTCCCTGACCAAGGCTCACCTCTTCAGATAGATCCAGGTCTGGAGCTTCCACTGAATTGCAAGGGAGAAGAGGCATTGAAATAATTTGGAAGGACCTAAGCTTAGGAAGGAGGATAAGCCATTTCTACCTAAAAACACTGAATTTAGATGTTTCACCCGCTATCTGGAAGCACCTATCTGTGGATATTGGTGGCCATAGTTCGATTGGATTCCTAAAACTGGGCTGTGAGAACACTTTGGGAAAATTTCAGCATCCAAAAGCTCATCAAAAGATGCTGAAACTAAACCCTGCTCTGCTGTCAAGCCCATGGTGCTATTTCCCTCTCTGCAGCTATAGGGTCCAAGGCAATGAACACTCTGTGACAGGTCTGCTCATCTGCCCAAACACATGGCTCTGCTTCAGCTTCTTGCTTCATCCAGTACTGAAGTCACAGCAGTGAAATAAGACTGCTTCCTTTTTTTATTTGAATTATTAGGAAAGAAGTGAAACAATTCATTGTTCTGGGGAGAAAAATATCCCTTGAGCCTAACTACTGAAAAATCAAACAGCATTTTAAAAGCAAGACAGTAAGGCTAGCTTGAACTCACAGAGCACTGGAATTGCTCTGGCAGGAGCACGAGTGATTTCCTGATAGATGCAATAACAATGCTGCAATTACATGAAACAATATGCAAACTGAAAAAGCAATGCCACCCTGCTATTTGCACACTCCCTGTTCCTCTATCATCCTCTTATTGTTAGCCCTTTAAGTATCATCTCCCTTAGGCTTTTAAATACTTCATTAGCATGATTTGCCACCAGTCTTTTTGTCTAAAAGAAAAGTATTTTCTTCCACCAGGACTCTAATTAAGCCAATTTTTAATGTAGGAAATTCAGGCTTCAGTGATATTTCCATAGTCTTGACAGTTTAAGAAGGAAAGTCACAGAGAAACACCTGATACCAACAGAAGAATAACACCTGATGTAAGGTGGGAAGTATGCAAAAATGAATCTTTCCCTGTAGGAAATAGTTCATGGAAAATTTGTAAAGGATGATGAAGGTGAAATGGATTAACTTCTGCTGTATTCCCACCTATGAAGTACATAGAGATGTAAGAAATTAATCTTCTCTGGATCATAAAACTGGTTTTAACCCCTGACTTGTTTTGATTGATATCTTTTGGGGCACTGAAAAATAATAAACTGAGCTGATCTTTTTCTTCTGCAGCCCAGTAACATCCTAGCAGAGGACAGGAGCCTGCAGCCTCCTGGCTCCTGGCTCACTCCTTCCAAATTTCTCCTTGTAAAACTTCTACTGCCATAGTGCCATCTAGAGACAGTTAGAGAAATTAAAGGGGGTTTGTTGTTCCTAAGATCATCGTTTAGCGTTGTTTGAGGGTTTATACAGTCATATCCCAGCAATGATTACTGCCTGCTATTCTGGCAGCCCTTAATTATAACATTGGGCTCCAACGGTTCGACACCAAACCCAATGGAGGTCAATGCGAAAACTTCTGCTGGATTCAGGGCAGTCAGGGTTTGTCTTGTCCTGCTTCCACAGGATGAGAATTTCATCATGATTAGCTCATTATTAACATAAAAGTACTAACAAAGCATCCACTGCAGCAAAAATCTCTGGACATTTGTGTGCGTGTCTCCAGGGACAGTGGTACCTGGGCCACAAAAATCACATTTATGCTACTGGAATTACTACCATCTTTCCCTTAAAACCCAGTGCAGCCAGAGATAGAAAGCACAAACACTTGTTCTGGTATTTAATCATCCTCATGTCCCTCTGAGTATCTGAATAAAAGCAAGTACTTCGAAGGAGCGAAAAAAAAAAAAAGGGTTTCATTGAAGTGAAAATTTAAAATTTAGTCACATTGGAGGGAAAAATAGCACGCTGACATTTAAAGCACTGGCCTGGTAAAAAAAAAGATACAGGTTTAATTCCAGATTTCCAGCTGTATCACAGACACTGCTGGACCTGGGGCATTCAGGAAGCTGACAGTGACTCCTGCACTCCCTCTTTATCTGTCTTTTTTATTTTTTTCTCTTCAGGTCTCTGTGTGCTTGTTTGGTACCTCAGCCATGGCTTTCACTTGCCATAAAAGTAATGAATAATATTAATAAAAAAATAGTGCAAGTGTGTCTCCACATAAGAATGATTTAAAGATGTGTTCTTGCACTCACAGAAGAACGGATTTGCAGACAAATTTAAGCTACTAAATCAAAGGTAAATTATCGAAATGTTGTAAAGTTAAGGACAGAGAAATTACAGGATATAAAATTGATGATCATCTTGCTAGCACTGAAAAACCTCCTCTCAATCATGAAGCAAGTGTCCTCAGATGGCAGAACACCTATATACCACTGCAGCTGGGTGTCCCAAGGAGAAAGCTGGATTAAACAGAAGGCAATGAAATATAGAACTCACTCAACGGCTGCAAGAGAGTAAAATATGCATCTTTTGTAAATCCCTAAGAGATTTATCATTGCCCATGGTTATAAATTTTCCTATAAAAGGGGTTTGGATTGAAATGACCTTTTTGGGCACTTGGAAAGAAAAGCCAATAACATAATTATCAAAATCCCATTGATAGAGTGATTTTGCTGGGAAAGAGGAACAACTTCATTGATCTGGAACCAGTACCCTGTCTAACAAAAGTAGGTCCACAACTAAGCATCTCTGTGTATCTCTGTAGGTCAGAGTACATGAGAACATGGTAGAAGCATCTGGAGATGTGATTTTTGAGCTTCTTTTTGCCTATGAGGCTCAGGCTATGCTGTATATGGGCATCTCAGACATTACAAGCTGGGCAGCTGAAGGTGGATGGGCCTGACACTTAAAGGCGTCTTCCAAGCCAAACCATTCTATGATTCTGTGATATTTGTCAGTATTACAAGAGCAGGGCTAGGAATAAAACAAGCCAAAGGTATTTGCCCATTAAATCCTCTGGGGTGAAGAGGAAGATGAAGGACCTTGATGTAGTGAGAGCACAGTAGACCCGGAGCACACTATCACTGTCCTCTCCCCTGGTGGGCTGATCCCTGGCAATGAGGCATGTCACACTGCACCTTAGTGAACCAGGTGGGCTGCCAGGCCCCCCTGCCCACAGCACTGCTCTGTCATGCTCTTCTGCAGCAAGGCAAGGACCTGGTGCAACCATCAGAAAAGCTCCCCATGACACTGCCTCATCTCCTCCCCAGACTCCACCAGGAAATTGTCCCCCCCAGTGCTACCAGGGCTCAAATCTACAAAGAGGAGTGTGATGGTAAGGAATGAATTCCTCCCACGTATTTTCTCCAGCACAATGAAATAATGCGCGCCACGAATCTGACACTCTGCCTCTTGTGCTGGAGAAGTGAGCAGAGAGCTGTGTTTTAACATTAGCTCCTAAGTATAATTTCCTGTAATTGTAAAGCGCTTTAGAGGTACTTGTGAACTTGGGTGTATAGCTCCTAACTAAGTTGATGAATAACCCAGGGCTGACTCATCTCCTAACACACCCAGCGCAGAAGGAAGGAACGTGGAGAAAGGTTTTGCCTTCCATTAGCAACACTATCCAAACAACTGACCCTCTCCCCGAGAGATTAGTTCACAGCAGGTGAGCTATAATCTGCTCTGATCGGCAGGCGAGGGAAGCATTCATTCCAGCTGCATTACAGCCAGAGCTTTTCTTCGCTTTTTTTTTTTTACACATTGTGAGCTCCCAACAAAGGGCTCCAGCTACCAGATCAAACTAACATTTTGCCACTTATTTGCAGAAATGATTCTGGTCCCAAGATGGGATAGTAACCGGCTAAAGACTGGCTGACGGGTATTCTTTCCTGGCATGGCCATCAGCACCTTCTCAGCTGGAAAATGACCATTTGATAGGGTACAGAGCAGTAGGCAAGTTTTTGATTGGGGTCAGTTTTGTGCTGGGAAGCTGTTGCCAATTTATGATGCTAGAGATAATCTACTGAAAATTATTATTTGAACACAGATGGGTATTACCACCCATCTGATATGCTCAGTTGCCAAGTGGAGAACATTTTCACTAAACAATCACACCATTTCTGGCTTTCTGATCCAGAGACTCATTGGAAACCTACTAGATACCATTAAAAGATAAGTTTAATTTCCCAGATCTACTGCGTATTAGAACTCATAGGCTTACTAGTTTTTATGGCACATATATTTCCCTAAACCCAGCAATAAAACCTTAATTATCTCACAGCCAATAACCATCCATCTCTCTGTCTTTGGCCAACAGCCTCATCCCTTCTGTCCTCACTAAGGCCATTGCCTCTTCTCCACAGGTATCAGTCACAAGCCAATCTGAATAACCAACAAAATCCAATTACACTCAGCAAATGTTCTTAGCTAAGATGCAGTTTGAAGATGGTGGTTCTTATTTTGGAGTGAAAAACACCTCGTGTGTTTGAAAGCTTAGCTGTTTGGGCTTACAGGTGTCTTTTTTCTCTCCCACCTATACCTGCAGGTCTGATAGCAGATATCATCTCTGCCTACACAAATGGCTTTGCTCTCCAATCCTGTTAGCTGCAACAGCGGGGTGTTCACCAGGGCTGGTGTCAACTGCCGTCCCCAGATGCTTCTGCACAGCTTGTGGTCCAGTGTGGGTTTCTGTTCCTCAGGCTGGAATAATGTACGGCTCAAAGAGACATCTCGTGGCCATATCATATACTGCAAAGGAGTTATTTTGCACATGGAACATCCCTTGTGTGCAGAGGGACTAGATCTGCCCCAGTATGATGACTAGGTACATTGGGCCAAACAGCAGAGGATGCCAAAATACTGTGAACACCATTCAGCCTCCTGCCAATCTCTCTGCGTGCCTTCAGGGCATGAAGAAATTTGGACTACAGGCATATTCTGTCCCTGTGCTTTTTGTTGGGACTTTTAAGCATGAAAGCAAGAAACAGCTTGGCAGGGGATAGCAGAGAGCTACAAAATCTTGAGTCACTAGGAAAAACAGAAAGGGAGAAGCTGCTCAATCTCTTCTAGCACAGGACTCAGAGCCACCAGGTGAGGCTTTTGGGAGCCAAGTTCAAGCAGAAGGAGGAGGTTCCTCTTGAGCAGCTAAAGGAGGCTGGGGATGTAGAAGATTCACATGGATTGAAGGAAAAAATCGAACAAACATCAAGAAAACAGAGCTTCACTGAGGGTAACTAGCAGGCAAACCACAGCAGTGTTTGCATCCCCTGTGCTGTAGACAGTTGTCCTGGAAAAGCACTTAGGGGAACACAATGTCCTTGGACTTGCTGCTGCTTTCTCCATGGCATCTGCCCGTGGTTATCACAGGACCCCTGCATATGGCACAGGGTATACCAGGTGAGACCCAGTGCTGCAGGTTTTATACTCACAGGTGGCCAGAGAAACATAGTGGGAACATAGCGGGAGCATGGAACCTGGGCCATTTGATCCTGACTTCTTGTCTTTGGGAGCTGACATGGAAGATGAGCAGTGAGAGCACAAAAGCAGTGGGAAGCCTCAGCTCTCATTTAATGCAGGTAAGGTCAGGCTCAGTATCAGGGTTTTCAAGTGAACTGGGAGAAGAGTCTCTCAAAAGCAGGAAGACAGGAGCTACCCAGACCAGCCAGGAGGGTGTTCTAATTCACCAACAGTGAGTGATGAGGCTCTGGTTAGTCTGTGGCTTGTGACAGTTGTGCAGTGAAAAACTGCACTGCACATTGATCCATACAAGAGAGCTGGTGACCATTTGAGGCTTCATCCCGTGCCTGGGGCTCAGGGACACTTGCAATTCTGAGATGCTGCTGTGCATGGGACAGGCAGAGCTTCCACCCCACTAGGAAGGTATCACTTCCACTGCTTCCCGCTGCCAGTACTACTCCTCTCCTCTCAACTAGTAACCCCTTGCTGTCCTTCACTTTTGCATTCATCCTGAAGTCCCCCTATCCCTGGGCATGGAAGGACAGGAGGCTGAGCTCTAGCTGTACCTTCTGTATTTCTTGCCTAGTCCCCATCCCCTTCTGTGTATGGTGAAACATCCCAAAACATTGGATGTGCACTTTCCAGGGTTTGAAAACCTGGCCTACCACCCCAGAGCCTCTGGGTTTTAACAAGGATTTGTCCTTTGACAAGCTGCTTATTCTTTCCTTTAAGGAGCAACCAAGCTAGTCCACCTACATGTGACCTGGCAAAGAGAAACATGCATGAATGCGGCATGAAAGATGCCCCAGATTTCAAGAGATACACAGTTCAGTCCCACACAGCTAGCTAGGAAAGGGGTTTAAGTTAATCTTTGTTGGCTCCTGGTAAATGCTTCCTCCATGATTAACACCAGAGGTGATGTTGATAGCAGGATTCATTGTCAAAATAGCTTATAAAACAATTCCATAAAACTGTGTAAATCTTGTGTTGATCTTACTTTTTACAAGGAGTCTTAAAGCCACATATCCCAGCACCATTTACAAGGTTGTTGCAGGTATGGGACCAGCCTTAGAAATATAGCTACTACTTAAACTGTGTATTTTACGAGCCTGGGGAAACATCCGTTTGAACTGTAAAAGGAGATTTCCAGCCCGCTTACTTCTTTGTGCAGAGACTAAGCCATTGCCCATCAGACTTCAGCACCTCCTGAGTCACAGCCAAGGTGCAGGGACAGGATTCTTTTGTCAACAAACCTTAACAAAGTTTTCCAGTACATTGAACTTTGGCTTCAGGAGGAGCTGGTCTCCCCAAGCCCAAGTTTCACTGCAAACCACCAAGCACCCTAAAACCACTTGCCATTTGCAGATGTGGAGCTGTTTTGCTATGGGCTGCAGTCATTCCTCCAGCGAAGCTCCCAGGCTATTTACTGGTGCTCTGGAGCACAAAGAAACAGGTGGAAAAGGGAAGAGTGAATAGCCCAGTCATGTAAATCAGGTGACAGAAGGCATTTAAGTAGACAATATATACTGTCATTACATAATAGACATTTAATAGGCATCAGGGTGAGTCTGCTGGGGATAAAGGAAGAGCCAAGAGAGGTTGCTCCCCTTGAGTTCAAAATGATCAGGGTTTTACGCTGTATTAACACTCAAGATTACATCCCATGCTCCGTGCCCTTTGAGCTCTCCTCCAGCTCCCACCAGAACAGTCCTGAGACTGCTCAAACTATGGGAACTGAGCCCTCCTCCCACAGTGACCACTGAATATAGGACCTATTAGGTCCCAACCATTGCACACCTCTGCTTTGCAGGGTATGTTGGCAATCAGCTGTCACATTGCACCTAAAAGAGCACTGTGCTGTGCAGCAGGATACATGGGCTCCCCATTTATAACACTGGGAGGAAATGGGTTGCACTTGGGTTTGAAGTTCAGGGACTCTGGGTTTTAGCAAGGATTTGTTCCTTGACCTTGGCCAAGCTGCTTATTCCTTCCTTTAAGGGTGACACAGCTCCTCTATCTACATGTGACCTGGCAAACAGAAACATTGGTGAGCTGCAAAGTTCTGCCATCATTGCGACATGGGGCTATGTGCAATCCTCTGCTCCGCTGTCCTCACCTTCATCCTCCTCATCAGATGCCTGGCCCCACCTTCCCAGCGGATGTGTCTCAGTGCCCTCTTATCTCCTGCTCATATCTTCTGTGTAAGACCAAATATTGACACTGTTCAGGAATGGCCCTAGGCTGTGAGTACATCTCCTAACCTTCAAGATAGCCCTTGACCTCTCCCCTGAGCCCTCAAATGTATAGAATAAATGCAGGAAAAAGTCATAGTGACTGACTTAAAAGCTGTTTTACAGCAGCTGGAAGGATAAGACCAACTCACGTCTTCTGCTTTGCAACGACTCATTCTGGAGGGTCTCAGTGACACTGAGTGACAGATGTTTGGATCAGTATCATATCATTATCCTCAGCTGAAGTGAGCTCATCTCTAGCCCTACCAAGCCTCTAGTTCATGATGTCCCTCCCTCCCCTATTTTTCTAAAATATGCCTTCTAAAACAGTGTCCAGCTCCTGAATTTCACAGTATCCTTAGCACTGTGCAGTGGCTGTGGCACAGGATGCCTGAACAAACACCAGGCTGTAGGGGCTGGGATCATCTGCAGGTTACAGGCTTATGAAGCACTTGACACACTGAATCTTCTTCCTAATCAGGGATTGTTAAGATGCTGTTGCAACACAAGTAATAATATAAGATTGTATAAAATGGTTTATAACTTTAGCATACTAATTAGCCATGATAATAACAGCTAACTTTGTAGTTGAATATATGAAACCCCATTATCTGAATCCTGTTCGCATGTGGCTTCACTGGGACTTGATAAACTGATAGGGTCATTTACCAACCTTCCCTTCAGCCAAAGCAGTGGTCTGGGATTCTTCCCTCTCCATTGGCTATTCATTTCCACAAAACACTAAAGGGTCTAACAGGAGCCTACTCCACACACAAAGCTGTTTGAAAACTGCCTGTTTGAGTGATTAGGCAGGGACTGATAGAGTGATGTGAGCAGAGCAATCACACAACTCCCCGTTTCCTTTGGAAACCAGACAAAAATAGGGGACAGGCAGCAGAAAACCAGACAGGAAGGCAGGAATGGATCTATCAATAGCTCCTGCCCTGCTTCCTGCTCATTAGCATCTCTCAGCAGATGTCAGGTAACCTTTAGAAACCCTCTAAAGAGATGGTCATTTATCAGACATTTCTTCAATTGAAATAGAGGGAATTTGGACCCTGTACAGTTATGGGCATCTCAGGGAAAAAAAAAAGACAAAAGACAAAAGTAAGGAAAAATAAATCCCTTCTAAGTGCATGCATTGTATCTCACACAGTTTCTCTTTCTAATACAGCCACAGACCAACTGTGGACTTTGTACTACATCTATAGCTAAATGACCATGTTGTACTGATCTGTCTCCCCGTTCCCTTGGTGCCACTATTGCTCTGACTGCAATTCCAAGCAGAGCAGGAGAGGAAACATGTGCTTTGGCAGCAGTGGTTCTCCCAGGAGGTGAAATGCTTAAACTCTAGGTAAGAGTAATTTGCTGCCTACAAAAGCTTGTCAGCAAGATGTTATTGACAGTGGGTGGGAAAGTACAATACAGGTTTCAGCTTGGTATGTTAGAGGTGAGAAAAAGAGTTTTCCATCAGAGCCATGGACCAGCCCTTCTTCCAGCGGCAGCAGCTGGTGATGATGAGCGTTGCTCACTAGATGGCGAAGGATGCCTTCCTCCCTGCAAAGCTCCTACAGGAGCAAGGAGGGATGCTGCTGGGGGTGGAGGAAAGGGCTTGGATCACTGAGGGGAGGTTCAGAGGAGACATTTGGAACCTGCTAAAGGCACAAGGGAAGGGCAGGTGGGTTATTAAGGTTGAAGAGGTGGTATGGTTTGTGAAGAGATGGTGCCACATGTTTGAGAATCTCCCTCTTCACCTGATTTGAAACAAACCTGTAGGTGAAGCACCAGCTACCAGGAACTGGTGGGAAAAAGATATCCCAGTGAGCCTCCTGCAGATTCCCTCCAACCTTCAGGAGTGTCCTTGTCTTTTCACCATCAGGATAAAGGTTATGTGACCTACATTTGATCCTCAAATCTATTAGGGAAGACATAGGGTGATACAGACCGGGATTCACACATCCTGAGTCTCTGAAGCACTCTTGGGGCAAAAATCAGCTTTTAGAGATGACACCTATCTAACAGAAATGCTCCATAACAATGTCCATCAGCCACAAGAAATGTCAGTGCAAGGCTCCTGCTGCTGGCATGGGTTGAGCCCTGCCCATGTAGAAAGCAGTGTGTCACCTCCACAGCACCATTCCTCTGCTGTCCCAGGGGTGTTCAACAGATGCAAGAGTGAAGCAGCAGGGACAGGAGTGTGGCAGAGCCTGATTTAAGTCCTTCCACACAGGCTGTGTTTGTTAGAGTTGAACAAACCTCATGATTTGCTAGGTTGGGAGACTTGGCTGCCCACCTTCCTTCAGTCTCTCAGCCACAACTAAGAAACATGAGAAAGGATAATGCTCTATTAAGGCTTATTAGCTACAAGCCAAATATGCCGTTATCAAGCAAACAAAACAAGACAAATCAAACTCCAAACAAAAACATAAATTTAAAAAACTCAAGTGAGACAAAGCTCTGAGCCAAGCAAGTCTGCAGAAAGGAGCAGAATGTGTGTGTAGTCTCACAGGTGTCCTGTTCTAGCATGAGTGTGGTGTTCCTGGTGTACAGATGCCACCTAAGGCACCCAAAATGTACCCTTCCATAATGGAGCATCCCCTATTCCTCCACATGAGGTGCTCTTATGCAAATGAAAGCCCATCTGCATGAACCTTCAGGCAGTAGCACCGGTAAGTCCATACCTGAGTCTACAAATATGAGATAACATGTGCACCTAGTGATGTGTCGATATATAACCTGACATGAATATATAAGGCAGCAAAAGGGTTTTTGAACAGTCATTTGGCATAAAATTAACCCTGAGGGTAATATTTAGCAGCCTGAGTTTTTCATTGTTTCCTCCAGCCCAGGATCCATTATCCTCATGCTACATTTTTTGCAAAATAATGTGAACGTGTTTCTGTTCAGAAACCCAAGACTGTTCCTACTCAGCTCGCTGGGATATGAAAATACCTGGAAGGTGGTACTGACATTTTTCCTGAAGCTCTTTTCTATTTAACAGAACCAAAGTCACGTTGCCGAGAGACCCCTTAGTAACAGGAAGCAGTTGTCCAGTTTAAAGAACCAGCTAGAAAGCAAACAGCTTTGCCTCCTTTTTAAAGCCCCTCAGGACAATATTTACTTTTCTAAAATATCATTGTGCCATGGCTTTGGGACTTTGCTTGACAAACTTGGGGGTCTCTGAGCAGTTCAAAGTGGGCTTGACCTATAGCTGAGCATGGAAAACAGGAACTGCATATAAATAACTAAATTACAGAGAGATCAATTCTCAGTCAACTCATTAGCAATGCCCGGCGTCTTTAAGTGATAACTCCACTCTCTAAGACCTTTACGTAATTACTTGCACAAGGCACATTTTACCCTTTGGTTCGCAAGTTTCATAAATGAAGGTTAAGTTTACTTAACCACCCAGGATTTACCAGCCATGTTAAAGCATAAAATGCATGTGCTGCCAGGTGTCTCTGCAGAAACTGCCTTGTTGATTCAGAGACTCCAAGGTTAAATGATGGCTCCTGAGTCCAAGTTAGCTTCCCATTGGGGAACAGGAGGATCTGCACTGTAACATTGTACCACAGTTCAGATGAGGTTGATTTAACGAGGCTGAAGTTAAGATAGCAGTGATTGTGAAAGCCTGAATGAAAATCAGGGGTTTGCGGTACAGCACACCCATAACAGGGATCTTGAGTGTGTCACACTTTGTTAAAGAAGGGTAACTATACATTTTTTCCC
>NW_008682271.1:104964-114240 GCF_000695815.1 Acanthisitta chloris
GCAGATCTGTGGGATCCATGTTTATACAGCCTGCATATCTCTTACTTCATACAGTTCCTACAGCTGAGTGCAGGGCCAAATTTGCAGCTGATGTGAATCAACACAGACCTATTAATGCTTTTGGCAAGTCGCACTGGCCAAGGTTAGATTGGGTTTTTTCAGGTTGGTGGGTTTGTACCTATGTGTTTGATTGACTCTTTCACGACAGCATTTTGGATGTCCTGGTTGTATTCTCCCCCCTCTCCCATACATTCAAGTTTTTCAATCACCATTGGAGCACCCAATGGCTTAGTAAATTTGTGTGTGTACTAGAAAAAGCTGGATCAGAGAGATGTGAAAACAATGGCTTGTGGAATGCAGCAAACCTGGGAAGGAGCAGCCTATAGGATATGCATTTTCCATCCTCCGAACCCAGCTCTTTACCTGACAGCAAAGCTGTCCAAATTCTGTCCCTTAGCCTAGGTGTGCTCCATCAGAACAACATGATGGTCCATGATGCTGTCTTCCAAGGAAGGTCCTCAGGTATGGCCAAGGCTGGACTTAGCACTCCATGGAATGCTTCAGCAACCTCTCCCACACTGCTGCCTCCCCCAAAAGTCCTGCCCTCCCTCCTTCCGCACACAGACAAAAGAGAGGGGTCTCCCTGTGGGTCACATATGGACCCATGCAGAAGTTGACCAACTGGCATGGACCTCAGGTACCGTAGAACAATCTGCTAGGGTCCTCTTCTAGTCAGGTATCATCTAGTCAGATGATTGGGATACCTGAAGTCTCCCAACCAGAAGCTGGCTCAGATGCTTAGTCACATTCCCATGCACCTTACAGATTGTTGTATCTGCTCTTCTATATCTTTTTCAGATGAAGTGAGTTGGACCATTCTGGTCAAAAGTTTGGTCCCCACAGCCATGCCATAACTGCTCCATCACTCAGAGAACACACTGATGTTCTGACAACCATGTTTTCACCTTCTCATCCTGGGGAAAGTGCATAAAAGCATATGGTAAGGTAACTTCCCACTTCTTTCTCCACTGACAAAACAGTGACCTCAAGTTAGTCAGTGTCACAGCATGAGAAAGGTCAGATTTCCTCCTTTCCCAAATTTACAGCAAATCATAGTCTCTTCAAATTACCACTGCTGTTTTCACTTTTCTAAAGACCAAGTGAAAATGAATGAAAGAAGCTTCCAACAGGTTTGTTCTTCCATTGTGATTGTCCACAAGGTTGACTACATTGGGAGATCTACAGTCATTTCTCTCCTCTGTTTGGAGTTATGTCCAAAGAGTCTGATGGTGAAAACATCCACACATTGTTCTGTGGAGTATCCATATATAACCAGTAAGACCTGTTAGCAACACAGAAGAGTTTCCTAAGCTTCATGGTTTAGGAGTTATCACTAAAAGAGAACACCTATCCCCATGTTTTAATGCAAAGTAGCTAGACGGCCACAAAGTCCTGACTGAAATTTCCCAGGTTCAAGGAAAACAGTCAAGATGGTTTTTTATTCAGCTGTAAAACTTGGTTTTGTGACTTAGACAGGGTGCTGCTGGTTTCTAATTTGGGAAGGTACTTTTAAAGTCATGGTGCAGTTGAACACTGATTGGGATTTGCCCACTACTGATATGGAAACAAGTTCTGCTCAAACAACTGAAGTGGGGTTGGAGCTATAGTTGTCAGTGCACAGATGAAAATGGCTTGAAACTGTTGTGCCTACACCACTATTAGATCTGAATTCAAATCTGAGTCAGTCCCCTGCTGCCAGATTTTCTTGTGGTGGACCTAAAGGCAGAATTTCATGTATACTAGTGTAAGTATAGAATGGCCTTGTTCAGTACACACCAGTAGGATGGGTTTCATTCCCTGTAACAGTTTACAACCATTCCTATTGACATGACTAGAACCACTGATGAAACACATTACTCATATCTGAACAGAATTACAGCATCTCTCTACCACAGATTGCCACTTTTGTCAATGGAAACTTGAAAAATAATGGGTTGAATTTCTGACATAACAAATGATGACAGGGCAGAACTTCCACCCTCTATGGTTCTGGGTGCTCCTGTGCTTCCTGTTATTCTTGAGGGACTGTTAGTGCAGCTGTCATGGTCTGGAGGTATGTACAAGGCATTATGTGCAGGAGGAGGTAGTATCTTTTATCAGAACAGACATAGTTGGAAAAAGTAGGTCAAGCTTTAAAATACATGAGCCTTTCTTCAGGTCTTGCCTAATTAAAACCCTCTGACCATTGCAAATCTAAGTGCAATTTTAAAGGCAGGATAGAAGTGGTGCAAAGATTTTGTAAAGAGCTCAGCACAATAGGCTATAGATTGCAATAACTAACCATTAGTCTTGGGGAAATAGCTCAGCCTCTGATCTGACATTTTAGCAGCTAAGAGCTCTGGCTAACAGATCCTACTCTGAATTACTCTCTCAAAACCTTATCAAAAGGAAATGGAGCCTTTTGAAATCGCTGGCATCTCTGAAAGACTGGTTTATCAAATTTCCCCTGGTTCAAGCAGAAAAACCTCTGTTCTCCTCTGCTCTTTAACCTCTTATTTAAAATGTCATTTTACTTTGAACTGTCAAAAGAGGCAGCGAGGGAAGCAGCTAGCTCACCATCAGAAGGAGGTGAAAGCTGAAACTTTACCCGTCCTTAGTGAGTTTATCCACATATCAATGGCATTCTACACCAGTGTGTTTATTTTTATGACTAGAGCATATCCCTTAACCTCAGGGATCCGAACATTCCCCTGGAATGTACAGACGTTTCATATCATTTATTTCCCAGTGGTCCTTCCCCACACCAGCTCCACACATGCATACATAAACACACACGCTTCTATTCACATTCTCTTGATCACACTGGTGTACACAACCAGACAGCAGCTTGATACAGGAACACACACATCCCTATCCATAGCATTGGTCTTATCTATAGCCCTCTGCATAAAATATCAATGTACTCATTCCTGTATTTAGATGTATGTGTTTATAAAGCATATGTGAACATAAATGGCTATGTTGTTTGTGTGCATCTATTCATACAAGCTACGTGCACACACATGCACCAAAATGTTTGCATGAAAATGTATATATGTGGAAAACCAGGACTGCAAAGGGCACTAACAAACACCTCTGATTCCCACAGCTGCTTAGGACCTTGGCTGTGTGACTTCTATAACTGAGGGAAAGCATTTGGATGGAATTGAAACAACTTCCATCAGACGAACATTTGGATTTCACTCACCTCTGTCTTTTCATCTGTTTTAAGAGGAAAACCTTAAAATTAGCCTGGAGCTAATAATCAAAATGATGGACCAGATTCCCCTTCAGAAGCCCTACAGCAATTAGGATTCTGTGAAGTTGCTGCAGCTTTGCTCTGTTATAACTCTGTCCCCTTGCCATATTGACTCAGGCTCTAATGAGATATTACCAAGCACTGAGGTTGCATTCAAGCTCTCACATAAGTGGCCAGCTGAGGATTGGACTTCTTTATCAGTTTGTGCTGCTTACTGTGGGCCAAGGTCTTCAGCTGGTGTAAATCAGCACAACTCCACCGAGGCCATGAAAAATGAGGTGCATAAGTTAAGCATCTGTCTCAATGGCTGATGTTTATCTTTGCTCCCATGGCCTCAATTGCACTTAAGATGAACATAAACCCATGAAAACAGTTTAACGGGACATGGGCTTTCTGCTGATCATCTGCATGCAACTGAATTTTACTCCATTTGATTGCTAAGCGAAGTTCAGCAGATATGCATGTTACAAATAATTTGTCATGCTCTCAGGCGCGTTCCACCCCAGGCCACAAAATGTTCACAGTAATTGAAATATACAGCCAAATTCCAAGCTAGCATAAATCTCTGCTGATGTCAAGCCATATGGAAATCCATATGATTCAAATGTTGCAGAAAAAACCTCAAACCAACAACCAACCATGCCTTCTAGTGAGAGATTTCTGCAGCTCAATCTGATGATTCTGTCACAAAGCAAATGAAGAGGTGACTTCACCAGGATGTCCAAGTACAGATGGAAAAAGAAAACACCCAGTACAGAATGGCTCTTTAATCTGGATGAGAAATGCCAAACAAGATCCATTGCTTGGAAGTAAATGCAAGAGAAATTTGAATAAGCAAGAAAGCATAGATTTTTTTAACATAGAATCATTGATCAAAGGAAAAGGTGGACTGTATCATTGAAAGTCTTCACACCAAGGTCAGATGCTTTTCTTCACAAGATTCTTTTATCTAGGATAACTTGTTTGGTTTGATATTACAGTAATAACATCAGTTGTTGAACCTGAAGTTTTCTAAGAGGCTGTGACTATTTATAAGATGCCAGTAAATTAAGATTGAGAAAAGCCACCGTACTACCAATAGGTTTATATTTACTAGAGATTGATTTAAATCACACTTGAAAGTGCTTATGTGACTGCAAAGTAAAAAAATTAGAGCAGAAAGCACAGAATTTTATAAAACACAGACCTGAAGGACAAACTAATGATCCTTTCTCTTCACAATTATTCATTTACTTTAAAGCACAGTCAGTTATCCCTGAAATCAGGACATTTTTAGAGCTGTGAAACTAAATTCTTCCAGTTGTAATAGAGAAAAAGAGATGAGCCTTCTCAAACATGAAACAAGGAAATCTGTGTCTTGCTAAATCTGCATTCCTCTGCAGCAAAATCAATGGTTTTCAATGGATCCCAACTGCCCAGTGCTGTGGTTGCTCTAAGTTTGAGCATTTATCCTGCAAAGGTCCAGGTACTGGGTTAGTTTTTAAAAGAAGATTTTAAAACATGTCTTTGCACCATCTGTTCTCTAGCAGTGGTGCATTCCTTGGGCTGCGGTGTCATCAGCTTCTCATTATTATTCCTAACATTTCTTCAAAGTCAATCAAAATCAGAGACTGGACAAAAGATTTGGGGTGTTTGTGCTCTGTTTGCACACTACATTGTGCCTGAAGTACATAAGGTTTTTTGGTTATTTCCATCCGTGGCTCTTTGGCGGCAGAGCTTGAAGGCAGAACCCTAGCTTGTCAAACAGATTATGATCATATATAATATATAATCACAATGAAAAGGAGATTTGAGATGAAAATCTGTAACTAGGATGGGGTGGGAATGAAACCAGCTCACTCCAGGCAGCTTTCTAATTTCAGTCATTGGTTCAAATCCCCCTCAGAAGCCACAAGGCAATGCAGGATCCCTAAATTCCTTGGGAACTGTTCCTATACTATCACTAAAGTGAGTAGGATGCTTTGCTGTGCCTCTGATGGAAGCTTGGTAAGGTTTTTTAACCAGGGACATGCCAGTCTGAGGTGCACACACACTCTTGCAGCACCAGGGGCTACTTACTCCAAAGCAGAACTGGGGGATGCTGGGGCTAGCTGGGTGTATATGCCAACTGTGCTTTTGCCAGTGGCAATACCCATGAAGGAAAAGGTTGAGGGAAGCTGTGCTTCAAGATTCAGAAGCAAAACCCACTTCCCCAAGAAAGGAGCAGCAAAGGCCACAAGTCCAGATCTCACTAATATGTCATTGGCTTCCCCATGGCTCTGCGCAGCTACCAACTGGGTGAGTAACTGCTGCTTTATCCAGCCACACTGATCAGATGGGATGTAGGAAATAAACCTGCAGAGACTGGAATTAAACAGCCAGGGCGGAGGTGCAGGGCATTTCCCTGGGATTAGCAGCTGCCTGAGGGATTGGCCAGTGGCACTTCATTGTCAGATAAAACTCAGGAGTTAGGGCTAGAGGGAGGCAAGAGCTAAATTCCAACCAGGGTCAGTGCCACCACCCTAGAGAAAGGCTCAGCACCTGAAGACATTTTTGTAGTGCACACTGGTCCCTACCAGTGATCATGTTGTTGGATAGAGCCACGACACCTAACTGTGTTTATGGTGTCCAAATAGACTCCAGTCCAATCTTAAATGGCCTCTCTGATCTGATGATCAGTAAGTCAAGACCAAAGAGGACTGAATTGTGTCAGGTCTCTGCAGGTGACCCTGCAACATAATACTTGGTGGCTAAATGGTTAAAGCTATATTTTGGGCTCAGATTTGGCTATGTCATGCTGGAGTATTAACAATGTCATTATAATGTGGTCACTAAGTCATCTTTCCCCCACAGAGATTCCCCACCCTCACAGAGCAAAACCTGGAGCTCCTCTAGACAGAGCTGAGCCCCAGAGTCCGTGCCTGAATCCAAGTAAATGTTCTTAAACTCTGGCTGCTGTATGGCACTAGGTGTTCGCTCCCTAAAAAAGGTGTGGGAGGTAGTGGACGTGGTGATGAGAGGTAATTAACACAGAATAGGCACACACATTTTCCTCTAGAAAGCTCAAGATCAAAGCATCCATTTCCCCACTACTTGGTGGTAAAAACAAGAAGCTAATAGAAATCACGGCAGAGCTGAGATTGATGGCATGCATTTGGCAAAGAGATCTCCCTACGCTTAGAAGGCAACAGTTTGGAGGATAATTCGGGCTGTCTGATCCTACTCTTTAAGCCTTTAAATGGCTAGAAGGTGGTAAGTGGCCCATCAGATAGATAAGCATTGAATACTTTACTGTGTAGATGAACTGTAGCCCCTTGGGGGATCACTGCACTGCGGAAAATAACCGAAAAGGTTTGTGAATTTGCAGACAAGGTGCTGCACAAACTGCCTCACAAACCCTCCATGTAAGCCAGACAAGTCAAAGTCAAAGGTTGGAACAGCTCTTTGGTTCCCTCCCCTCTCCCCTCACCAGTTTGTTTCTAATTATTTTGCACACAGATCATAAGGCAAAAAAAAAAGTGTCTTATTTCACTAGGGAGGGGAAAGAAACACACTTGATGGTACTTTAAAGAAACTTCTTTTCTTTCCTTTCAAAAACAACAATTCAAGTAAATTAATAGGCCTGGTCTGATGAGTATGAGTCATTTTCAGTACAAGCTAACCACAAAAAATTTTGGTTTTAAATTTAGAGGAGAAGGCAGAAAAGAGAAGATTATAAAGTAATTAATGCATTTTTTGAATTATGCAATATTACCGGTGAGCAGAAACCTCTAAGTTTCCAACATCAGAGATCGTAATGTAACCTTTGAGTCACGACCAAGCAACAAACAGAACTCTTTAGCGGCCAACTAATTACAGAGTTTGAGATTGAAATATTACACCATGTAACTAATGTAGAGAATAAACTCCACTCCTCATGTGTTTTAACATCTTTCTACTCCACCAACATTACTAGTTTTTTCTGTCAATTTGCATAGATTTGTCTGTGAGAAAGATCTCCCTTACTGTCTTCCCAAATTATTTTCTTTAAAGCTGTGAGCAGTTGATGTGTCTGTGTCTACCCCTACCCTATTTATCTGTATTCAACACAGATATCCTCTGCAAAATGCAAACTGATTTCCTGTGGACATACACGTGTTTTCTATTGACAGCTGTGGGATTCGTGTGGGTGTTTGTGACTTATAAACACGCACATGCAGGGTCATATGCACTTAGTATTATTCCTGTTGGAAACCCTAAGTTTAAACAATTTCTTCAAAAATCACATAAGAAACGCAAGCAGAGAAGAAAATAGTTCTCTAAAGCAGCAAAATAGTTCTCTAAAGCAGCACACTGAGATGATAGTTAAAAGACTTTTTCTTCCTACAGCCCTGAACAGCTAAAACAGAGAAAATGGAGCTCCTAAGGGCAATTGTAATGTGCATCTCTGGCTTCAGATCACAGTTGCTTTAGCCACATACCAAAAGACACGCTAACTCTTCTCTTTGCTGGCTCAGTTCCCATAGCTCGCTCCTCCATGTGGGTTGGGTCACTAAAGAAGCTGGAAAACGAAGCCTCCAGTTCTTTGCCCAGTCCTAGCATGGGCATCACAGCCCAGAAGGGCAACCAGCAAGCCACACTTCCTTGGGCTCAACTGTCCAGTGATTTTCCTTTCCTCCCTGGGCTTTTAGCTTGGGCAGCTTTGAGTATATGTTGAAATCATGCACATTTCTAACACAGAGGCCTTGTCTGCCTTGAAATTACGAAGAAACAGTGTCCATATACATATGCAATGGCTACACACAAAACACAGCTTTGTAAAGAAACAGTCATTATATATTGTGACTACACACACACATATATAAAACTAGGGATAAGACACAGCAGCTCTGCATGCCCCAGACCCAGAAACAGCCGATGTATTAGAGCTAAAAGATTATGTAAATATCGACCTGAGGCAGCAGTAGTGTGGGATAATTTAGTCCCAAGGGTTAATTGACTATGAATGATCTTAAGATCGCCAAACAACCTAACTAATGGCTTGTAATATGAGCTTTGCATACAGGACACGTACAAGACATCCCATTGTGCAATATCCCACGTGTTACTGTACACCTCCCATTACTGCAAATTCAGTGTTATACAGAATATTGTGTGTGTTTTATACTGTGTAGTGTTCCTTGTGCACATATTGCATATCGAGTGATATGTATTTTACAATGTATTACATTCTGTGTAAATTTGTACATAAGCCAGGACCAGGTGCCAATGCAAACTTACAAGAAGAAGACAATATTTGAATACCTATTCGAAGCAAAAACCCAACGGTGGAGCAGGTACTGCTGGCACTGCAGCCCGTGTGGGGGCATGATGCTGCTGAGTGGAGCCAGAACCATTTTCCCTGTCTGCAGAAGGAGAAACCAGGGACATGATGAGGGGTTTCTGGCTAGGTCTCTTGGCTACACACAGGTCACACCTCCAATTTTCTGTATTTCACCCATCACACATTGCCTCTAGAGTGGAGGGACACAAAGTGGGCAGGCAAAACCAAAATGTGAGTGCCCGAGCCCAGAAAGCAGACAGGGTGGGGGGATGGAGTGCAGACAGCCCTTCATCACCCACTTTCCCCCCACCCTAGCGCGTGCTCTCGCGTTTTGGGTGGCAAGCACGAGGAGAGCTGGTGCCTCTGGGTTTGGAGCCGACCCCCATCCTTTAAATAACGTTTGCTGAACGCGTTTGCTGAATTTAGGCTGGAAGATTTGCTTTACTCGCTTTCCCCCCTTCCTCCATCCCCCATCCCGAAGCCCCCGGCGGGGGTAGGTCCCGGGAGGGGAGGAATTAGGCTCCACCCGGGGGTGCGTGCTGAGGCACTAACGGCGGCTGACAGCGGCACGTCCCCGCGGGAGGGAGAGGTCCGGTCTGTGCCTCGGAGCGGGGGAGGCACCGGGCTTGGGGGAGCAGCGGGACCCCAGAGCAGAGGGGAGCCCACCCTGCCCGCGGCCCTGGGGCTGGGCGGCTCC
>NW_008682272.1:0-5721 GCF_000695815.1 Acanthisitta chloris
AAGAGCCATAGAGCAAGACAGTGTGTCAAGACATCACAGCCAAGAGTGGATGAACTCCCTCCATGATGGGTGGAAGGAGCCCCTGCTCCCTCAGACCTAGCAAGCAGGTCACAGCACCCTGACACTCTCCCACTTGTTTCAGGCAACAGCCTGAAGCCACCTGTTGCCTTTTCAAAGCAGACCAATTAATTTCTATCCAGGTGGGGGGAGGTGTCCTCACATCAGCCACAGCCTGAGCATTGGAAATAGGAACTGATGGGAGACAGGAAGCAACAAAGCAGCTCGGGCTCAATAACATCTACCTATAGGGCTGTAAGTGTGGAGCAAATCTCTCACCAATGGGAAAAAAGGGCCAAAGTAGCTGCAAACACAGGGCTTAGAGAAAGGCCCTGGGCATATATTAATCAGTCAGCAAAATTAAGTTACAGGTGACTCCAGCAAAGCAGTTCAGGGTTTCTGCAGTGCCCAGTGCTGGAACACACTCATTGATCTGCATCTGTTGCAAGATTCTGAGGAGGAAGGCTTTCTCTGAAGCACTTGTGAACACAAACACACTTTGCAGTCCAAACACTATTCAGATCTGCAGCTCAGCATCAAAGGTGCCAGGCAGAACAAAAGAAGTTGCAGAACACCCGTTTTTCAGTGCAGCTATGAGAAAAAAAATTGTGGTATCGACTCACACAAATCCTTTTCTCTCTGATGGAATACCATAAAGAATAAGCAGCAGTTCAGTAGCTAGAGCCATGGGTCTGCTGGTTAAAGCCATGAGTTTTTCTCAGTGCCCTGAAGCCCCAGCAGCCCTTGTCTACTGACCAGGTTGCAGAATAAGCAAGCAGAGAACCTGTACTGCAGTTGTGGGGGAAATTCTTGGAAACATAGCAGGCAAAGGGTTAAATGCACAGGGAAAGCATACAGACATTGAAATACCTTGTTCCAGGAGGTTGTGCTGACACAACCCTCCTAGAAAACTTCAGACTATTTCAAACTGCAGCCAGGTACCAAATGGTCACCTTCATTTTTCTTTTAGTTAGCGATGACAGAGGGGAAATTCTTGGAAACATAGCAGGCAAAGGGTTAAATGCACAGGGAAAGCATACAGACATTGAAATACCTTGTTCCAGGATGCTGACACAACCCTCCTAGAAAACTTCAGACTATTTCAAACTGCAGCCAGGTACCAAATGGTCACCTTCATTTTTCTTTTAGTTAGCGATGACAGACAGTTCACAGACGCTTAGAGCAACATCTTCAAAGCTCTGTTTAATTTTCTGTGTCTGAAGAGTTCCATGGCCCACGTTTTAATTGCTGCATCTAATGGAGGTGGGAAGGTAGATTAAAAATGCCAAGCTTTATGAGACAGTAAAGGCTATTCAGTTCCCTATTGTTTTGCTGTTTATTTCCACAGTGGAATATCATAATTTGTGGGACTCCACCCTGCCATGCACATTCCAAACAATTTTATTTAATAGAGCACTCTTAAGAGTACAGACTCATCTTGCATTTTAAAATTCTTCATTTGGTGCTGTTCCATTAGGTACCCTTGGAAGGCTGGAAACCTTAAATCTAGCCACAGCTGGGGCCTAATCCTTCCCAGGGGAACAATGTGACAAACCTCTCAGACTCCTCCAGAAATTGCCTAAATCAGGAAGAACCTGTCCACTGATTTCCTGTATGCTTTATTACAGAGTACAAATAGCAATTTGATTTTGCAGCGGCCAGTACAAATTGGCCTGGATGGAATTTTAAGAAATTAGAGCAGGAGGAAAAGGAGTAAAGCAATTAATATTTTAAGAGAATGACTAACCATTAGCTTTCATAAAACAAATCATAAACTTAGGTGCCTGAAAAAGGATGCACGAGACAAGGTTCCCCAAAGTTAAACTGGCAGCATGCATTTTGAGATGAGAAATTACGCATTTGATTCTAGCATTTGTATAAAGAAAACAAAAATTTCTGAGAGGTTTTCAGAGATAGAAGATAAGGGGGAGGTCACTGGTGTTATTACAGATGGGCCATTCATATTAAATGAAATAAAAAAGAATGGAAGTTATCATCACAATTCTGTCTGACATGAGTTTCCTTTAGAGAAAATGATGTGGCTTGACAAAATGCAGCCTGACATAATGTGATGTGATGTTATAAATGAGAGGTACCATGGTTAGCTGTAAATTTGACACACTACTAGTGCTATGCATGAGCTGGCAGAAAGTGTACTGTGGTTCAACGAGTACCCAAATTGCTTTCAAATGGCAAGCTTGCCATGTCATGATGCACAGAAGTAAGCTGGCACTTGCTTAGTGATTCAGTCATAGACTCTAAAACTCTAGGCACACAGATCTGCTTTTCCCTTGAGTTTTGGGCTGATGCATTGGCACAGGTGCTGAACTAAGGAGTCATAAAAAATGGCATGTGAAAGCAATCACTGCTACTATTATAGGCATAGAAATAGAGTAATGTGGCTTTTGTTTTCTGCCATGAGCTTCGAGAGACCCAGGCTGGTCTGAACACTGCAACACTGCTCAGCTCTCTGGAATAGGATGAAGTGCAAAGATTAACTTCGAATCACTGAGCCCAAGTGCCCACGCTCTGATGGTTCCAGCAGTCTCCGGATCAATAAAAGTGTGTTGTTGAAAGTTCATGAATTTTCTGGTAAATTCTGCCTTTTGACCAGGAAAAGGATGGGAGCAGTCAGAGGTGCACTAATACATACTTTTACTGCCAGCATCAGGATTGTTGAGAATGAAAACAATTCTTTCTTATTCTGAAAAATGTGCACAAGAGGGAAATATCTCTATATCTACGAGTGGGAAAAGAAAGGAAGAGACATAAAATGTCTGCATTCTGTGGAGCCTTTCTCTTTCTCTTCTGCAGAAAGAGAGCTCAGCTTGGTCAGAGAGAAGGAATGTCCAATGTTTTCTTAAGTGTATGAAGAATATTTTTCTAGCTTAAAATTGGAATTATTTCAATATAAAAACTATATACACTTATCAACCAAGCACTAAATCAGTTAATACTTTTTCTAAAAGCAAAGAATGTTGCTGATGTTATATGGAAAAAAATGGTTTCAACTAATGAACAGAAACACATCATGCTTGTAAGAAGGGGAAGAGGGCCCATGCAAAGGAATGTGGTACAACATGAACCTGGCAGGAGAGCATCACCTGTAAGGTGCATGAAGGAATTCTGCAGTGTTCAGCATTGACAGTGCTCCAAACTGCATCAAATTCTGGAAGTATTGACTGCTGCCTTAGCTTAATATAAGATTTTGAATAGGCAGATAGTGCTCTATCATCTGGAATAACAGTGGATTGGATTGTCTACATAAGTGGAAAAATCAGAGACCATCTAAGTATGCTAGTGTTCTCTGTGTACTTATGTAGAGAGACAATTTGAGTCCATCTGGGTTTATTAGTAATGATTAAGGGATGACCCTGGTAATTTCACTCCATCTCTGGTGCTCCCTAATGCCTTAGGTTTTGGGTATACTGCTGGAAGAAAAAAAATGACAAAACAGCAGAAACCTATTGTCCATCTGTTACAGCATTATGTTAAATGGCCCCTAAAGAAATATGGGCTGAGGTGCAACGATGCTTGCTCTGAGGGAGGCATTTTGGATTCTAAAAGACTGAACAGAGATGGACCTCTTCAGTTCTAGCAGTGTAGAGTTGAGCAGAATCCACAGGTTAATTAGCACAAGCTCTGTGTAATGAGAGGGGCTTGTGGTCTTAGGCCCATCTTTGTCCTGGGTATTCTGCAAGGGCATTGCATAGCACTGTTCAAAAGTGGTCATTCTCAGTTTAAAGCAAGAGAACACTCTGTAAAGTAAGAAGTGCCTTTTCTAGAAGGAATTTGGGGGACCTCACAAACCTGTGAGGTTTTGCACTGTCAGGCAAAAACCTATTCATGGTTGGCATCTAGACTTTGGAGTAATCCTGTTGTAAAGTGTTCCTGTTGTACCTTTCTCAGTCTTCCTCCAATAGCAGATGTAAATTTGTGTGGCAGGTGTCTGGTACCTTCTGCAGTCTTCATACACTCTGGTGGGTGGTTAGTGACAGAGGGCATATCCCCAGGTTCACACATCTGGATTTCTTTCCTGCATACTAGGAAGGAGAATGACATGAACCTTATGAATTTTATCTTTGTACGTGCTCAGAACAAGGTAGGACATTCCCACCAGCACCACACTGGAAATTCTGCTTTGTAGATGTCAGAGGGATCTCTGAGCAGTCTTTGCATCACTGGATCTCTCTTTAGCTCATCTGGCCAAAAAAGACTTCCGATTAATTTGCTGTGCCAATATCCATGCATGGTTTCCATGCTGGATTACATAAAAGCTAATTAGTATTGCTACACAACGTACATAAGTGGGGGTTTTTGCTGCCTCTGTGCAAGGCATTTAAGAAAAAAATCCACAAATTCCTCTGCTTGCCTTTCCAGAGATGTGACTGGATATTCTATAAATGTAGAATGCACATGCAATTTTTTTCTGATTCTCTGGAGAAAAAGTTCATTGTTTTAAAACTTGTAATTATGAAACTGCATTATTAAATAAAACAGTAATTATTGAAATACAAATATTTTCAAAGCCAATGAGCATGAAAGAAATTAAAATGTTCTTTTCCCACTGCCTTGTCCATTGCTGAGCGACTGGATTTCTGCCCATCCTGTGAGGATATGCATTCATCAAGCATACTGCAGCAGAGGGTTCTCTGCAGGCAGAGTTGTGGCAAACCAGGAAAACTCTGTGACCAAATTTTTGATGGGTGTAAACTGTCACAGTTCTGAGGGTTTGGTGGCCAATTTAAATACTGTCTTTTTTTTTTGGCCCTATATTCATGAAACTAATTGGGTCTGATGAGACAGATAATTTTCAACACCCTTCTACTTTTCACCCATGTGTTTTAGCTCTAAAGAGACTAGAGATGACATGCATTTAATTTCTGCAGCAAATGGCTGAAGCTCTGTTTTCTAACTACTTGACTCCTTATGTTACACATTATTTCTACACTGGCCAAGTCTCTTTCTTACTTCTGACTATGTTAACCTTTGGCAAAACTAGAAACAGGAAGATCTTGTGCAGAAACCCTGAATTGCTTTGCTGGAGTCACCTGTAACTTAATTTTGCTGACTGATTAATATATGCCCAGGGCCTTCCTCTAAGCCCTGTGTTTGCAGCTACTTTGGCCCTTTTTTCCCATTGGTGAGAGATTTGCTCCACACTTACAGCCCTATAGGTAGATGTTATTGAGCCCGAGCTGCTTTGTTGCTTCCTGTCTCCCATCAGTTCCTATTTCCAATGCTCAGGCTGTGGCTGATGTGAGGACACCTCCCCCCACCTGGATAGAAATTAATTGGTCTGCTTTGAAAAGGCAACAGGTGGCTTCATGCTGTTGCCTGAAACAAGTGGGAGAGTGTCAGGGTGCTGTGACCTGCTTGCTAGGTCTGAGGGAGCAGGGGCTCTTTCCACCCATCATGGAGGGAGTTTGTCCACTCTTGGCTGTGATGTCTCGACACACTGTCTTGCTCTATGGCTCTTTTGGAAATCTGCTGGCTGAAGGTAATTGAGCTGTCTTTCTAATTCTCTGCAAAACTTTGTTAAGCAGCCTGTTCATGCTGTGGGCCCACAGAGGTGGCTAGTAAACTGGGTTAGAGAGAAGGAAAGGGAGTTAATCACACAGTGTTTGTCCTGGATGGTAGCAACTGGATTAACTTCAGATACAG
>NW_008682272.1:5919-6158 GCF_000695815.1 Acanthisitta chloris
AGGTATGTCCTTGTTGCCTTCTATTGTATGACTTTCCTTGCTTGCTTGCTTCTGAGATTTCTGTTGCTATTTCAAGATTTTTTACAATGTGGACTCTCTTTGATCTTCTTTTGTTTGTACTCAGTATTTTTGCAATCCAAGCAGTAGCAAATGGTATTTGGAAAACAGTAAGTTTGAACCTTTCAGTGATTCCTTGTTTCTGATGGAAATTCAGAACACACCCTTTTTTTTTTTTTTTT
>NW_008682273.1:0-4787 GCF_000695815.1 Acanthisitta chloris
GCTGGCTGAGGTTAAACCATGACAATGACAAATAAGTACTCTTATATGTTGGGGTCCTTGCGAGGAATGGACTACAGCACACCATTATGATGCTCTGATAGCCAACTTTATTTTGGGCACCTAACAGTATTTATAGTATAAAGTCTCCCGTACATGCAGCTACACGCTGATCACACAGCTTTGGATTGGTTGCTCCACTTGTCAATGCGTACAATTCTTACTTATGATAGGTTACAATTTTAAGCTGCATCCCGCTCTCACATCCTGGGAAACTGATAGCAAGAACTACATAATGTCAATGAGAATCTAAATAACAGCACTATTTTAGCTTGTTAGCAAAATGACTTATCTTATCTATAAGGCAGTAAAACTAAAACCAAACCTAAAACCCCTGACAGCAGGAGAAAACAAGGCCATTATAAAGTGTTGGATTGAAGACACAGGAATGCATGAAGATAGAAACAAGGTCAGCAAGACCTACTTTGTGTGCCTTGTTTTTAATTGCTTAAGCATTCCTTTAACTGTTGCTCAGGTTACAGCTCCTCTGCTAGCCAGGCCCCAGCACTTATACTGAAGGGAAAGAAAAAGAAAAACCAAACCCCCAAAACAATCTACCAAACTAAACACCAAACATAGTCATGAAGAAAGAGTTAAAAAACCCAAAAATAAAGCATCTCCTTCAATCTTGTCCATTTGACTACTTCCAGACTTTTATCAATTCAGAAACTGGAATGAGTGTCATTGCCATTCTTTCTGCCAGAGAAGCAACACCTACACTGTATGTCCTCCTCACTTCTCTATTTCTTCATTTTTGTCTCCCTTCCTGCATGCACTGTGTGAATGTAGGTGTGTGCATTACACGCAGACACAAGCTTTGATGTTTCTATAAAAATTATTTCTAATTTTTCTTGTAAAGGCAGGAGAACTGGGCATTTCAGTGTGTGTGCACTTAGAAGAGGGAATTATAAAAGCACAAAAATCAGCATCAACAGCTACTAAGAAAGCTAAAGTTGTTAAGCACTGAGAAATACATCTTTGCTTAAGAGTTTACTTAACAAGCTAAAATTTTATGTCTAGCCTACTTAAGTATTTATTATAAGTATTAAAATCCCCTCCTGACATAAAAGAGCTTATGCATTTTAAGAGGTGAGTGAAAACCAGCATAAAATATTTCATACATAGATAGGAGTTTTCCCATAAATGATGTGTGAATTTCTATCATAGAATCATAGAATGGCTTGGTTTGGAAGGGACCTTAAAGATCATCTAGTTCCAACCCCCCTGACATGGGCAGGGATGTTACCCACTAGATCAGGTTGCCCAGGGCCCCATCCAACCTGGCCTTTCTATATCAAAAAGCTTTTTAAAAAATCACTGGTTAATGAATAATAATAAAACACAGATTAAGGTTTCTCCTATTGTGATGGAAGGTGACATATACTGTATTCAAGTAATGGACAAGTAAACAAATGAGGTGACACCAACTGAATGGTGCAAGGTAGAGAACCCATACAAGTCTGAACTCCACAAGTCCTTGCAGGAATCACATTCTTATTTGATGTGATTCCCTATCTTGACCGTGAATGAAGGAAGCTATCATATACCAAAACTAATGACAACAAAAAATTAATCTCCTTACAGTGTTTCACAGGGAAAAGGTAATTTCCCAGATGTTTCTAAATTTATTAGGTGGATGTGGCTATACAAGAATAAAAATCAATGCTGTAGTGACACCTCATGATCCATCTCCTCAATTACACAGGCACTTGCTTCAGACACAAAGATGTTTGTTACATCTACAGGAAGATCTGATATTTTGATCCAAACTTCTGTATTCCCTATACTTGCTTCCCTTAGAGGCTATCTTATAAACATCAGCCTAGCAAACACCACCTTAAACGTCCATATAAACATTTCCATGATGGCTTTGAACACTAACTTCAAGTGGTGTTCTTCACATCACTGATAATTATGGATAGAGTAGCTATTTTCCAGGATCAGGCCCTAAAGCAAAATTCTAAAAGATTTTATCAAAAACCCAAAACAAAACACCAAAATATTTTTCTTCACAGGGCAGTTCTCTAAACCTGGGGAAACGCAAAGAACCCTAATGCCATCCATATAAGTAAAAATGAATGATATGTCTCAGCCACAGCACTGACAATAACTATTTTCCCAGAGTAAAAGCTTAGCAGGGTCAGGAAAAACTTAGCTTAGCTCAAGGAAAACCTACAACACTGTTCATTCATTAGTTGACCTTCTTTGAATCAGTACTAACTTGATGTGCTCTACACTGTGAGAGAAGGTGAAATGCTAGCACAAATTATGTTGTCCTCAGGATACCTAGCCTCCAGAGTTGGATACTGGTGATGGGGAGATGTATGAAGCCCACATAGTCCAGGAGGAGATGGTAAGTGACCTGCTATGCCAATTAGACACTCACAAGTCTATGGGCCCTGATGAGATCCACCCCAGAGTAATGAGGGAACTGGTGAAAGAACTTGCCAAACCACTCTCACTCATCTACTAGCAGTCCTGGTTTACTGGCTAAGTTCCATCTGACTGGAAACTGGCAAATGTAATACCCATCTACAAGAAGGGTTGGAAGGATGATCCAAAGAACTACAGACCTGTCAGCCTAACCTCGGTTCTGGGCAAGGTTATGGAAGCGATGACCCTGAGTACAATTATATGGCACATACAGGACAATCAGAGGATCAGGCCCAGCCAACATGGATTTACAAAAGGAAGGTCCTGCTTGACCAACCTGATCTCCTCTGACGAAGTGACATGCTTATTAGATGAGGGAAAGGCTGTGGATGTAGTCTATCTGGACTTCAGTAAAGCATTTAACACTGTCTCCCACAGCAAATTTCTAGAAAAACTGGCTGCTCATAGCTTGGATGAGTGGACTCTTTGAGAGTTGTGAATAGAGCTAAATCCAGTTGGGGGCCTGTGGGAGTAGACCCTGTGTCACTGGACGAGTGCCACGATGTGCTTGCTTTGGTCAGCAAAAAACCGTGGGAGCAGTAAGTGCAAACAGCACCTGGAAAGAGGATGCAGAGAAGAAACTTGATGACTGTTGCTGAAAACTGTAGATATTATGCAAATGAGGAGATAAGGAAGAGGAATTATGGGCAGACAAATATGCATGAGGATATGTGATGTAAAAGTACTAGGGAGCTGTATAAAAGCTAGAGGGGAGAGAAAATAAAGGTCTTTGTGTGCGAACAGAACAGAGTCCATGACTCCTTGTCATGGGCCAGTCACTAGTGGTGTTCCCCAGGGCTCAGTCTCGGGATCAGTCCTGTTTAACAACTTTATTGATGATCTGGATGTGGGGATTAAGCGCACCATCAGTAAATTTGCAGATGACACTAAGTTGGGCGGAAGTGTCGATCTGCTTGAGGGTAGGAAAGCCCTACAGAGAGACCTGGACTGGCTTGATCAATGGGCTGAGGACAACTGCATGAGGTTCAATAAGGCGAAGTGCTGAGTCCTGCGCTTGGGTCACAGCAACACTGTGCAGCGCTACAGGCTGGGGGAGGAGTGGCTTGAGAGCTGTTCAGCAGAAAGGGACTTGGGCATGCTGCTCAATATGAGCCAATAGTGTGTCCCCATGGCCAAAAAGGCATCTTGGCCTGTATCAGGAATAGTGTGGCCAGTAGGACTAGAGAAGTGATCATCTCCCTGTACTCAGCACTGGTGAGGCTGCACCTCGAGTACTGTGTTCAGTTTTGGGCCCCTGACTTTAAAAAGTACATTGAAGTGCTGAAGTGTGTCCAGTGAAGGGTGACAAGGCTCATAAAAGGTCTAGAAAACATGTATGGCTGAAGGAGTTGGGTTTGTTCAGTCTCCAGAAGGATCAGGGGTGACCTCATTGCTCTCTACATCTACCTGAAAGGAGGTTGTAGTGAGGTGGGTGATGGTCTCTTCGGCCATGCCTACAGTGAGAGGACTACAGGAAATGGCTTTAAGCTGAGACAGGTGAGATTCAGATTGGATATGAGAACAAAAACTTTCACTGTTAGGGTGGTCAGGCATTGGAATAGGTTGCCCAGGATGGTGGTGGAGTCACCATCCTAGGAGGTGTTTAAGAGGTGTCTGGATCTGGTGCTGGGTGATATTTAGTGGTTTAGGGATTGAAGCAGTAGTGCTAGGTGGATGGTTGGATTTGATGATCTTAAAGGACTCTTCCAACCGTGATGATTCTATGATTCGATGATTCTATGTATTTGGGACAAGAAAAATTGTTTTCTGAAGACTGTAAAAGTGAAGGAGAGCTGAACAAGAACTAAACTGCAAGGCTATGCAGCAGTCATGCCTGACAAGCCCCTGACAAGGGCAGCTTTCTTCTCCTGTCTCCGCCCTCTGCCTGACAGCCCATGAGCAAGAGGGAAGGGACGGCAAGGGCACCAAGGATGAACTGTATGTGACTATGCAAGGAAGGCTGTTTCAAGTGGTATGGGACAAATGAGAACATAATGAAAACAAGAAGGCAGAGAGAGATGAAGAGATTTTGGTCATTATTAAAACCCCTAGTTTTCTGTTGTTACAAGTAACAAATAGATTTAGACATACAACTTCAACTCTCATTACCCCCTACCTCCCAAAGCCATACCGTTAACAAAACAGTGGTGGTTTTTTCCTACAATGTTTGCACAAATAAGTACAGCACTGATCTACTCCAGGGAAGCTGTATGTCATAGAATCATAGAATCAACCAAGTTGGAAGAAACCCCAAAGATCAACGAGTCCACCCCTAACATTGTTACTAGACCATGGCA
>NW_008682274.1:0-8333 GCF_000695815.1 Acanthisitta chloris
GTGTCAAAACTCCTTGAGGGAGAATTTGAGAGTTTCCACTGGGGATGTATGCATCTGATTTTAATTTCCAAGTTTTGATCTAATAATTTCAACAGTAACAGACAACGAATATAAAAGGGAGTTATGCTTTATGAGAAATTTAAACTT
The DNA here is from genome assembly GCF_000695815.1 of Acanthisitta chloris. Taxonomy (NCBI): domain Eukaryota; kingdom Metazoa; phylum Chordata; class Aves; order Passeriformes; family Acanthisittidae; genus Acanthisitta; species Acanthisitta chloris. The sequence goes on from NW_008682274.1 coordinate 148, forward strand.
CTAAGATATGTGAAAACCTCTTGGGTAATTACTTGTTGAAACAGAGAAGATGAGTAAAGGAATTGTTAGTACAAGAACTGTGAATTGGGGAAGAAATTAAGGCAGGAGTGGAAACTGGTTTTGTTGAACAGACTGCATGTCTGAAGGATGTCATAGAAAATTTCACAAGAGCTCCAACTACTGAACATCATTCTGCTTTTTCATTTAGACTCTGGCACACAGACTGGAGCTTTTATAGCTAAACTGTGTAGTGGCACAAAATCGGGAGAAACTATCCATGCGGGAAGGACTGCAAAATTGTACAGGCAGAATTTAATTATTTTGGAAAAGAGGAAATAAAATCAGAGGGGATTTAGTAATAGAAAGTGAAGTGAAAATGCAGATCTTGTACTTACAGTCCAACAAATGTGATTTTATACAGAATGAAGGATTATTAGGAATACAGAAAAAATAGAGTGATTTCTAGGTGACCCCGATGTACAAAACCAAAAAATGTGTGCCTTCTTCAATGACAGTGACTGTTGTTTGGTGACACTGTTTGGAAAAACCCTAAAACTTTAACTATGTGACTAAAGAGTTTATGAGCATATTTGCTTAAATTATTCACTTCAATATTTTAGTCTATGAAATACACTGCCTTTATCTTACAGCTGCTATCAATTATAGCTTGTTGACTTCTAAGGTGAGTATATTTTTATAAAAATATGATACTTATAAAGCATCTTCTCATGTTAAATGACACAAAGTAGGATGTTTATGAAAAGGCTAGGTTGGAACTCAGGTAAATTTCTTTTGCATTTTTCTCTAGAAGCACGACTAATGATCACAGGAGACCTCAGAAAAAGAATAAATAAAGGAGAACCTGATCAAAGCTCCATATATTTCGCAGATTACAAATACTGACTAGTCAGAAGCAGGCTGTCTGCTCTAATTGTAATACTTCTGCAGTTTCTTACAGTATAGCTATGTATATCTAGTTCACTCAGAAGTGATATAATGGAGTGTAATTTTCACCTACAAATGAGTCAGCAACTGAAAAGACAAGTATATCACAAATTGAAATCAATCGTTTTTATGCTGTCACTGGATTGATTCTCTGGTCACCAGTTTTAATATACTATCTGTGGTGGGTTGACTCTGGCTGGGCACCAGGTCCTGAGTTGGACAGGGGAGAAAAAATATAACGAAAAGCTCAGGGGTTGAGATATGGGCATGGAGAGATCACTCACCAGTTGCTGTCATGGGAAAACCAGATTTGAGTTAGGAAAACTAGTTTAATTTATTACAAATCAAATCTTAAAACACCTTGCATAGAATCACAGAATCAACCGGGTTGGAAAAGACCTCCAAGACCATGAAGCCCAACCTTACCGTGGTTACTAGACCATGGCATGAAGTGCCACATCCAGTCTCATCTCGAAAACCTCCAGGGATGGTGAATCCTTCCTGAGCAGCCCATTCCTCTGCCTGATTACTCTCTCCATAAAATATATCTTCCTAATATCCAACTTAAACCTCCCCTGGCAGAGCTTGAGTCTGTGGCCTCTTGTCCTCCTGCTAGTTGCCTGGGAGATGAGACTGACCCCTAGCTGGTTTCAGGTAGTTGTAGGGGGTGATAGGGTCTCCCACCTTTCTCCCACCCCTCCCTTCATCCCAGGCTCAACTTCACTCCTGAATTCTCTTCCTCCTTCCCCTCCCAGTGGTGCAGGAGTTTGGAGAATGAGTGTTGTGATCAAAACCCATGTTGTCTGTCACACCTTCCTCCTCTGGAGGAGAACTCCTCATGCTCTCTGCCCTTGCTCCATTATGGGGGTAGTCCATAGGCTACATGTGGGTTTCTCCTCCAGCATGGACCTCCATGGATTGCAGGGGCATAGCTTGCCTGACCATGGTCTACTCCATGATTTTCTCTTTTCCATGGTCTCTCATGGGAAGTTAAATTAGACTCTGGATCCTTAGGTCTAATCCTCAGGTGACCCACAAATGTCAAAGTGACCCATCTAGTCCTATAGAATGATTAATGCATAGACAACATTTTATGATAATACAGATTTTTAGTGCCAAAACCTCAGATTCAAAGTTTTGCTGTGCTTGATGGCTAATGTACTGAATTTAAGTTATGCACTACATGTAGAATGTGTGATGTTTAAAGCCCTTTGTATGTAACTACACTTAAAAAATCATTGGAAAAGAGTTTTACCTTACAAATCAGAGCACATTACTTTTGAGCTGATTAAAATCAAATGGTACTTTTCTGACATGTAATTAAAATGTTCTTCTCAATGTTATCATACAGATTGTACTTTTCCACCATTACCATAAATTATAGTGCTATAAAACAGGGATTAAAATGTGCACAACTCTCTTTAAAATGTAACATTATAATTATTGTCTATTACAGTTCTAAATAAGTGTCAAAATTTGACACTTACATATATATGAAACTATATAAGGACACAAGGGGAGGTGGGTGGGTACAGAACAAAAGAATGCAGCCATGGCAAGCCAAGGACATATGTTGTGTAGATCCCAACAAGGCCTAAATGTCAGTAGGTGCTTCTCTGCTCATCTTGCTCAAATTTTCTGTAGATCTGGGCTAGAAATCAGTATTTAAGCCAGGCCTAGAATCTCCAGATGATGCAAAGTCTACATTGGTCTGAACTCCACGATCATCCAGTCTAGATGTAATCTGGCATGTGATTGTGACAACCAATGGCTTCTCAGGAAGGTACAGACATTGGAGAGCACAGACATGTGTAAGAGATCTTTCAGAAATATTTGTTTCCACATTGCCTGGCTTTGACTGCCTTGTTGTGTGTCAAAGGCCTGGTTGTTTGCCTCGATAATGACCAAGATCCTCTCCAGCTACAAAGATAATGTGGTATCATTGTCCACTGTAAATCTCTGGCCGCACCTAAATCAACTTTTTCTCAGAACACACACGAGGTGCCTGCTCTGTGAATCACTGTGTGCTCACCCTGAAACTCAAGGGGACCTGACCAATCAGTGCCATGGCAGAGCCCTGTAAAAAAAGGACCAGTGTCCAGAGTGTGGGTGTGTGCATCCACCACCAAACAAAAGACAATTATGGATCATCAGAATGCTGCTGGATGTATGGTGGTGACTATTCCAATTTCTGCATGACTACAGATCATCAGAACACCACTGGATCCATGGTGGTGACTATCTCTGCTTTGGTATCTCAAATCTTGCTTACTTTCCCCTTCTTGTTTCTAATTTTCCTATTGTCCTTTCCTCCTTGTGTGACCAATAATAAGGTCTCACTTGCTGAAAGTATTTTGACCTCATTTGTGTCTTAATTCACATTGAGAGAATCAATTGACCGCTTCCGAGTCTTATTGAAGCAGCACAGCATGTACTTCAGCTCAAAGAGAGGGCTGCATGTCCTGAATGTCCACTCTATCCTGGACCATATCTGGAGGACTAAACAGTAGGAAATGTGCCTAAAATACAGTGAATATATAGTCTTAATATCTATAGAATTTTCCTGTCAAAAATATAGAATGTCAGATCTGTGAAGGAGAAACTATAAAAACAGACACATTTCACATTTTGTGCTTACTCTTTAGACTGAGATTTTCTTGTGAAGTTTGTATTTGTATTGATTAGGAAAATGAGGACCAAACTCACTTAAGACATATAGCATACAAAAAACATACTGGTTTTGTAGCTTCTAACTTTGAGTCTAGTAAACAGTCCAGAACTTTCCATACTGGAAAAAGTTCTAGACAGGCACAGGCAACTCACACCTTGTGAATAAGGAAAAAACCCAACAACATAAACCCCAAAACCTGTGTGTTTTGGTGGGCAGGTTGAAGGAGAGCCATGATAATAAGCTCTGGCACCAATGCTAGTGGAAATATCTTGAGAATCAAGAGTGTGATCCACACTACAGAGTGTTTCTGTGTATTTGTACAGATGTAGCATTCAGCAATGCAGTTTATTAACAGCAGTAATGAACACAGTATGGCCTATGGAAAAGCAAATGTATCTACACAAACAATTGGAGAAAACAATGCAGAGGGAATGCAAAACATTTGTATACTCATGTAATAATTACATATACCAGTAAGCAATAAAATGAATCAGTTTTAATATGTGTGTAGATGTGTGTTTCTGTAGAGATATATGCACACATGTGTACATACAGCCCCAGTGGTGCTCATTGCTATAGTTTGAGCCACTCATACATATTAATGAATTTAGCCTCAAAATGCCCTCAGGAAGTACAGAATTATTATTATTATTATCATACAAAAAGAGGAAATGTAATGCATTGCAACATGAAGTAAAGAGTAGGAAAGAATAATGTTACAAAAAATCAGTAGAGGTAGCTAGAAAGATTTCCTAGAGAGGTTAAGATTCAAAGTAGAAATCTTTAAAGTGAGGTAATTGCACTTCACAAAACAGTAGACCTGCAAAGAAAATGAGAAGGGCAATTTTTGACAGTGTAGAGAATCATTGCAATGTTTAATGTCCTGTGCATAGCTGTTTGCATTTCAGGATGGCCCAGTGCATATAGCTTCAGTATATTTTCTTGCAAGTATGTTGTAAGTTTTAAGTGTTGATAGGAAACACACAAGTAAATATTTGTAATAGTATCGAGCTTATATATTGATTCTTTCACAGCACAAAGATGCTGTAAATCTGGCAACTGTCTCTTATTCAGAAGTTTTCATCTAGCTCAAAAATCCAGGCCCTTCTACACCAATTTAAAATCTGGCCATTTTTCTTAGAATCCCAAGTTCATTGAAACTTTAGATAATTTCAGACATAAATAAAAATCCCCAAATAATACTTATGATCCTGAGGTATTTTTTAGTACCTCAAAATATCTGATATAATCAGGAATTTTTTTCTAGGTGTGAGCATTTCTTTGGTCATTTTGTATACAAAAATCTATGGAATTTATTTCTAGTGTGAGGTGTCTCTAGTCCCTGCACCTTTTACTCCAAAAAGAAGATTAAAGGCACTTCTAATTATATAATCTTCAGCCTAGTTGTCTGTCTACAAGAACATGTACACCCCCCCCACACACACTTTGCCATGCTTGTTATAGTCCAAGTTAGTTTGTCAATTCTCAGTTGCCATTTAGGGTGCTAGAAAACCTATAGTTTTAAATTTATATCCAAACACTTTGAGAATTTATGGACATGCACTCTCAGAGAAACTCAGTTCTTATAATTTATCACACATACTTCTAAAAACACAGGAAATCCACAGAGATTTTTTTTGGTGCCTTTATAGTTGTGTTACTTCTGTTCCCTCCCCAGCATAGAGAGCAGATTTTCAGATTTCTCTTTACTATGTTGTCAAAATCAACAGTAAAATCATATCTAAAGCTATTTTCATAGAAATTAATGACTGAGGCATGAATTGGGTTCAGGTTGAACCTGTTTTGTGTTGTGCTTTCTTCTACTGACTTGCTTTTAGCTTCATGAAACTTTACTGTGCCACAGGTTTTTGTTGTGTTTCATTGGGTTTGCTTTTAAATGTCCTTGAAAATTGCATTATTAGATGCTAAATAAAACACCTCCTAGTGTCCATGTTATTCAAAGCAGTGGTCATACCCCAGTGAGCTCCTTGCTTCTGCAAATGTTTCCATCTTGGTGCAAGAGGACATCCAGATCCCACTATGAAATTCGGAGAGGCTAAGGTTGAAAAGGGCAACCCAAGGCTGGAAAAACACCCAAAGTTGGAAAGAGCTCTCAGGATTCCATGTTGAACCATACTGAGGCCAAATGATAGAGATGATGAAGTGACACATTCTTAGGTGTAGGATAGAAGTGACAAAAACAATATAGACTCATAGATTCACAGAATATTATGAGTTGGAAAAAACCCACAAGGATCATCAAGACCATATTCTGGTCCTGCACAGGAAACCCCAACAATCCTCATCATGTGCCTGAAAGCATTGTCCAAATGTTCCTTGAACCCTGGCAGGATTAATGCTATGACCACTAATATCCAACCTAAATCTCCCCTGCAAGACCATATTCTGGTCCTGCACAGGAAACCCCAACAATCCTCATCATGTGCCTGAAAGCATTGTCCAAATGTTCCTTGAACCCTGGCAGGATTAATGCTATGACCACTAATATCCAACCTAAATCTCCCCTGAAACAAGTTTCATGTTCTTACTTCAGGTCCTGTCACCAGAGAGTTGTCAGTGCAAGCCCCTTCACTGCCCCTCTGTGCTGGTTAGGGCTGAAATGGAGTTAACTTTCTGCACAGTGGCTAGTATGGGGCTATGTTTGGGGTTTGTGCAGAACACAGAGTTGATAATGCAGAGATGTTTTTGTTACTGCTGAGCAGAGCTCACACAGAGTCAAGGCCTTTTCTGTTTTCTGTACTGCCACACTGGCAAGGAAGCTGGGGATGCATGGGAGATTGGGAGAAGACACAGCTGGGACAGGTGACCCAGACTGACCAAAGGGATATTCCATACCATATGACATCAGTCTCAGTACATAAGGAGGGAGGAAGAAGGAGGAAGGGAGGACATCTGGAGTGATGGTGTTTATCTTCCCAAGGAACCGTTAAGTGTGATGTTCCCTGCTTTCCTGGAGGTGCCCAACACCTCCAGTCTGTGGGAAGCAGTGGATTAATTCCTTGTTCTTCTTTGCTTGTGTGTGCAGCTTTTGCTTTCTCTATTAAACTGTCTTTATCTCAACCCATGAACTTTTCTAGTTTTACCCTTCTGATTCTTTCCCCCATCCTGTTGGTGAAGGAGTGTGTGAGCGGCTGCATGGCTCTTAGCTGCTGGATGGGGTTAAACCATGATGCCCTTGAGAGAACGCTGCAGGCTGAATGTCTGAAAGCATTTGTGACGTATAAGCATTTTGTGAAAAAAAAAATGCTTTCAAATCCCAGGCAAATAAAATACACCCACAAGCAGATTTCTAGGCATCCTTTCTGACAGGCAAACATGGTAATTTCTAATTGTATCATTTGAAGAAACATCTTTAAACAGATTTCTCATGTAATTTTAGACATGGCTACATATTAATTTGTAATACACCTTACACTGTCCTACTTAATTCTAAATCAGTCAGATATTGTCATTTATCTTAAAAAACCCCCACTGTAGACAGAATTTCTGGTCGACCAGAATTCACCTTGTCACTCATTGTATACTAAAAGAAATAGAATGAAAACTTTATGCTTTGTGAAATAGAGATTAGAGAGAAAAATTATACAGAGGTGCTACTGGAAGGACAGAGGTAGTTGTTATTACAGAGTGGTGAGCATCAAGACTATACTCCCTGACATATAATTTACTATAATTTGCAAGTCTTTTGTGTTTCCTATCCATTCTTATTTATAGGTATGTTGAGCAGCAATTGAATTTCTTTCCATTGAAATTTTTATTTTATAGCAGTGAAATATGAATTCTTGAATCTAATTCTAGCACTTTTGGGGTGGGGGAGCAGGGGAGGAATATTTAGCAAGGAAGGTAGCAAGGAAAGTTAAATTGTTTCTATAAATTAAATTAGTGGTATTTATTTCTAAAAAAATTAGAAAAAGAAAGAAAATTGGAAACTGAAAATACTGGGATTATAATGCATGCATCTCTTTCTTTTTAAGTACTGTAGCACAGCATTGAGCTCTGTGATGCTATAGAATCATAGAATGCTTTGGGTTGTAGGAGACCTTAAGGAACATCTAGCTCTAACCCCTCTACCATGGGCAAGGACACCTTTCACTAGCTACTACTAGTACTCAGTAAGTCAGTTGCTTTAGAAGTAGCTGAGGTAGTGTCAGTGCAGTCAGAGGCATTTTTTAAGTACTCTTGTGTATCAAGTCCTTTGAACTTGCATTTTAACTCTATTTCTATAGTGGGAAGGACTTTTTAATAGACCTGATGTGTTCAAAGGACAAGGGCAGGCATAAAGAGCTTTTCAGTCTTGGGATCCTGGTTTAAGGTACACTGACAACAGTCACCCAGTAGACCCACCTATTCCTCCTGGGAAATTAATTTTTTATATAGTATATGCAAAACACAAATATTATACCAAAAAAAAAATAAATACAATAGATATACAAATAATAGAAAAAGAATATAAATTAATACAAAGTTGCTAAGAGGACTGGAGCATCTCCCCTATGAAGACACGTTGAGGCTGTTCAGCCTGGAGAACCGAAGACTGCATGGAGACCTC
>NW_008682275.1:0-25764 GCF_000695815.1 Acanthisitta chloris
AGCCTGGCATTTCAGTCAATTCACACCAAATAGACTTGTTGACACGATGGGTGCACACGTGTTCCAGCATGTTTAGATGTTTAGGAGGAAAAAAAACCCAAACTGCTACTCATTTTCAGAAAGAGAAAAGAGTGTTTGTTCATATGTGTGTTAAACCCCACCCCCCAAATTTAAGAAGTGCAATTCTATCAAAAAGGATCCTAAATTACACATATATTTTTTCTTGCACTAGGTAATTTCTTTTAAAGTATTTTCTCAGATCCAAAGGAGCTCCAGGGGCTGAGCAATCCCATGACTGTAAATGAGCAAATAATTTGGTTGACTTTATTTTTCCTGACCACATAAATATTACCATCCATCTTCTTGTGCCTTTAGTTCAACTGATACTTCTTTCTTAAATAGTATCTTATCCTGCAAGTAGAGGTGAGGACTTCAATAGTTTAGTGAGTCCTAGACAGTCAGTCTATTTAGGAATTAGGAAAGGCACCTTTATTTCCTAGTTTTCCTATTCTTACGATGACCTGTTTGGGTTCTTTTGAGAATGTTGTTTTAGTAATTGTAGCTTCTGGGGGACTTAAAACAATGTTGTCCAGTTGTGGTGTCCTTAGCTCTGTCAGACCAAGTGCAATGCTGCAGTGAAGTAGCACAGGATCTGCACTACTGCAAACATAAATAATTCACTATATTACTTTCTGATGTATTTAATTCTGTTTTGAAGGCAATTAAGTTCCACTGGGAAATAATTGGTTGTTCATACTGCAGGCACATTCCAATAAACTAATCTATTACCACTTTGCTGAAAAGGACTTTTCTTTGGTTCCTGTAGGTTGAACTTCATGGCAGGATTTTCTGGACTCCACCACTGAGGAAGTAAGATGCTCTCTGGAGTGGAGCCACCGCAAGTTCTCAGTCCACAAGACCCAAGCAGACACAACTCTGTGGCAACTGTAGTGCTTTGCCCAGGGGGAAGCACAAGTAACAGAGATGGCTGAAGGTATATGTTCAAAAGGTGCTCTTTGCAGGAGGATTTGGGGTTGTTGCTTTTTTTTTTTTTTAGAGGCAGAAGCTACACTGTGGTGGGGAAACACAACAAATGAGAGCAAGTGATTATGAACCATACTGACAGGTGATGGGATTAACTCCTTACAGCTGGAAACACCACACAACTTTTCCATGGCTAGTCTTAGCCTTCAGTACTATCCTAGAGCTGTAGAAGTCAGGAGTGTTTGCTTCTCTTCCTGATTTTTACTTTGAGCTGGGAAATAAGCGTCAACCTTTGAAATTCTTGGCTAACACTGAGTAAATCTCCATCATGGCTCTTCTGCGTGTTTGGGAAAAGGTAGCCCTTTTTGCATAAACAGCTCTGTTTTGGGACACTTGGCAAATATTAATTACCTCAGCCTCTAACTCTTCCTATATAGTAGGTAAATGTCTTTTATTTTCCTTTTTTCCTGTACTTTTTATGTTTACACAGACTAAATAATTCTGCAAGCAGGCAGTAGTGGAACTGCAAACACTGTCCAGCTTTCTGACTTTCTCTTCTGAAGCATAAAACCTCTTCTCATTACAAGTAAACAAGTTATTCAGAAAGATAACTCTGAAAAAGAAATCAGTGTATCTCTTGCTTGAAACATGAGGTATCATACTCTGCCTGATGTGGGAAGCATAGGGTAATGCTCACTTTATTGTGTTTATAAAATAAATACAAATTAGCACACTCAGTACCCTGGAAAGTTAATTGGAGAACACTTAATGTAAGTTTCAGATAGCATCCAAGGACTTTCATTGCTGTCAGCATTCATTCATGATCTAAGCCTCTCTTCTGGTTCTGAATTGGTGTTTTAAGATGCAGACAGAGTTAGGGATTATACCAGTCTAGGTAGGTGCAATGAAATCATTCTAAGTCTGTGCTAGTGGTAAATCTTGTTAATGCTGCATGAAGACAGATCTGCTTGGAGAGGTTCACTGGGATACAATTTCTGCTGGTTGTCATGGCAATCATAAATCCCTGCGCTGTACAGCAGTGAGTTAATCTGTGTGTGCAGGGTAATCCAGTTTCCAAATCAGATCATCAATACAGAGCTGCTAGATAACAGCTGGTTTAAATGCTCCCCACTCACTCCTCTTAAAATAGTGCCAGGAGTCCAGCCAACACACCTCCAGCCTTCTAGGAAGGACATGGTGTTAAACCATAGAGCAATTTGCTGCTGTAATAGCAGTGTGTAACTTGGCTCAGTGTCCCAAGCCAGATATTTTTCAGGTGTTACTAATATATCATCATCAGTCTAAATTATTATGTCATTATTTTATGTCATTATATATATGACGTAATATAATGACATTATTATGTCATTATATTAGAGGTTGTATCAGAAGGTTAAGGACTCTTTAGTCCTTCATTAAGATAATCTGGTTATTACACTGTGCAGCAATGAGTGCTGATATTATGATTTATAGAGCTCTTATTGCAAAATAAGAAGATACCTAATCTGGAAGGAAGTTACAAACCGTGAGTATTCCCCGCAAGGCAGTTAGAGTCTGTGTGTAAACTCATCTGGCATTGAACAGTTCAGGACAGCTGCTACTGGTGTGACTTGATAATGTGGTTTTGTGTACAGCACAGTGGAATGAATCAGCTTTTCTTAGTCCTGCAGGAGCTGATTGCACTGACAATGCTGACACTGACAATGCACTGACTTCTCTGCCCTGCTAGACCACCAGGAATTGAACTAACTTTGGACTGAGCATAAAACTGCACTAATAATTACAGAAAGAGAGTTTACCAGTGCTGCTTGTTTTCAGTTTCACTTTCACACACAACGGAGTGGTGCAAGTTTGGGTTTATTTTCATTGGTTGTGGGTTCCACAGAATCCTCATTTACAGACTTCGTTTTGCAGAACTCAAGTTGAAGAGTCTCTTTCAGCTCATGCCCAAGTCTGGTCCAATAATCAGGAGGTACAAAAAGTATACTGTAGAACTGAGCCTGGGGCTCTGCTCTTATATAAAGTTCCACTTTCTCTGGCCAAATGTGACATAATTACACTGAAGCAGAGCTGGTACTCACCAGCATCAATAAAGGTAGTATTTAAGATGAGTGTTTAATTCCCAGTGCCACTTTTTCATTAGCATCTAATAGGCAGTTCTTGCTCTACTTACTCTCAGCAGTGTGCAGGTTTGAGCTACCAAGAAGTATGCCACAGGGGAACAGGGATTTGAGTTTCCAAGGGAAGTTCAGGCACTCTGGGTGTCATGCTTCCCAGTCTTGTGAAGAGCTGCCTGGAAGGGCTGTGAGGCATTTACCAACAACTTGCCCCTTGTGTCGTAGTCCATAGCTTATTTACACATGGGTGTGTTGCAGAGCTGCTGCACCACCACACCAAACATGTATGTTTGCAGATCTGTGTTGTATACTTCTGCTTGGAAGGAAGCAAATTCAGTCCATGCTTCTTTTACTTGTGCTGCTGCAGCGAGGGCAGAGGACAGTTGCACTGTTATCCTGAAGTTCTCCTTGCTTATACTGGAGTCTTTGCCACCAGAGACCTGAGCTTCAGCTGATAGATACTGAGATGACAATTAGCTGCAATACAGCTCCACAGAAATGTTATCCTTTGGAAGTGCTTTGTGAAGACTCCCTAAATTATACAGCTTTAGCACTGGGAGTTCAGTTTTGGTTTAGGTCTTCCCTAACCCTCCCAACAAAATTACAGCCTGGTGTATGTAAGGGGTTTCAGGGCTGTGAACAGTTGCTGTCTGCTGAGGCCTCTGGAATTTTAAAGCTTATTTGGACCCTTGTTCTGTTTGCATTTGCAGTCAAGTCTTATATCTGCTACCATAATATTCATATGTGTAAGACATTTGTCTGAATCGTGGAGTGCAAACACTGGGTCATCTAGTGAAACCACTTGAGGAGAAATTAAAAAATGCCTCTTTTAAGAGTCTTTTTCTGTCTTCCTTGAATTAGTATGTTATAAATTAGAATTGAAAAAACCTGAATCACTCTGAAATAATAGCTGAAAGAAAACTTTGTTAGAATTGGAATTCTCTTACAGGCTGAAGGAATAGAACTCAGCTTTATCAGGCCATATGAGAAGTCCCAGTATAAATTTTTAAAATATGCTTCAGTAGCATTACATAACTTTTCAAAGCTCAGAATTCTTTCTTAAACATAGTGTTGTAATAAAAAAATCAGAATTAGTAAATGTATTGTTAAGATTCCTTTACGTGATGAGAAATTCTGTGTTGGTACTGAGATAGAAAAGATGAACTGATTCTGTCTTCATCAGAAATGAGACTCCACTGTTTGCATTTCATCCATCAGGCTGTCAGTCTAGTTCCTCTAGCAGACCTTCAAGTTCAGTTCCAACAGTGTATGAAATCTTGTGGACATCTGTGTGTGGTTGTCTTGAGCAAACAGTCAGAATTCTGTAAAGCCATTGGCTTAACCTCTTTACTTCTGTAAAGTGAACTCTACATTCAAGCAGTAATTTTTGTGCATTTTTTTAGTTGCAATGTAAAAAGATGTAGAACACCTAATAGAAATACTAGTAAGCAAGAACTGTGACATTGCCAAGAGTGAATAAATAAGTTAGTCTAATTTCATTTTCATGAACGAGAGCACAGCAAGTTTTGGCTTTTGTTGTAATAGTGCACACAAATGGTGTATATGTTCCATTCTGTATCATGTCTAGGAAAAATTGAGCACTATGTGGAGAGCGCACGGGGGTGCAGGACATAGGCTTAATGCTGGCTTTGAGAGGGGAGCAGGATTTCTAGGGTTTATGTCGAGTAGATGATCACTGTGGTAAATAACTGTATCTTTGCCTTTTGAGTGATTAGTGATACCCTTGAGTTTAAAAATGAGAGACAGAAATGTATGAAGTTCTTTGGTCCAGTAAACCAATGATGCCGTCCCTGTGATTTAAAGGTTATGAGAATAATCTCTTTCCAGTCCTGTTGAGCTCTGCATGTTGTCACCAGATTAAGTGGTGCGATTAGCTGGGTTAAGTACTAATTATATGAAGAGGATGCAAGGGACATGCATTTTCTCTTATTCTCACTCGCCTAGTGCTGTGGAGAAATGCTGCTGTGGAGAGTACATATTGTCAGCGAAGGTTCAGCCAAAGACCTTTGGAGAAGCCAAAAGAATCTGTAAATTATGTTAGAGGCTGAAAATCTTAGTGCCAGCAAAGCAGGCAGTTGTAGCTCAAGGCAGTGTTGACATATGGTACATCACCAGGCAAATTTAAAGACAGTGTCATGTCTCATGACAGTGCCATGCAATGCTTGCTGGAGAATTTCTTCAAGCACAGCTCCTCAGGAGCTGATCATGAGTCTGCTGCCTGAGAGGTTTCAGAGTCTTAATACAACTTGTTTTCCAGATTGAGGGTGTAGTAGATCAAATAAGTCGATTTCCATTCTTACCTGAAAATATAGCCATTACTGCAAATACTGCAATTCTTTGCATGTCTTCATTTCCAGATCTGGTCTCTGTTATCATTTCATTCTGTAATGCTGAAACGACATAATATCATTTGTAAACTGCTGTGAAGAGTAAAATGGTTTTGGTCTTGACTCTGCAGTTCTTCACAATGCATTTTTTAATAATCAGGAGGGTGAAGAGTGCCCTTCTCAAGAAAAGAGTTGTCATCATGCCTTTGGGCTCAGGGATGATGCATCCATCATGTAAGGACTTGGCATTTTTCCTGCTGGAGGCTCTGACTGTGCCCAGGCTGCCATCCTGTCCGGCACCTGATGAGTCACAGAGTTTGTCCTGAGAGAATGTGACCTGGATTGACACTTTGTTCAGATTTCAGAGCAACATCAAGGATTTCTTGTCTCATTTTATCTTGCTGGCCTCCTGGTGTTAGCCTACTTAGTTTGGAAAATCTGAACAAGCTGTTCCTCCATACCTCTTGTTCCCATTTTTCTCTGTTCTCTAAAGCTATCCTACAAACCTTAGCCTTAGGGCTTTTTATTTTTAAATGCATAATAACATGAACCACTAGTGATGCTGTGTATTGCCTTTAGTAGTATACAACAGTATCATTATGGTTTGAAGTCCTATTTTTTTCTCAGTATGTTTTCTTACTGGCATATAATTTCATGTATGTACCGCTTAAACAGCAGTTTCATTCCTAAGTGTCTCAACCAAACTCTCACCCAGTAGATTTTATAGCTCAATTATGGTGTAAATGGAAAAAAAAATAAAGTTGTTCTCAAGCAATTATCACCATTCAGCTAGTACAGAGTCTTATAATATTTTGACTCCCTCAATTTTCTTTCTTTTTTTGGCTTAAACACCAATTATGAAACACTTCCACTGATTGTTTTCCTATTGGTTTTTTCCCTGCTTTACAAAGTAAAATGAAACTAGAGTTTTTTCCCTTTCATTGAGTTCTGCTGCAGTCAAGCAGCTGCCTTTCCTTGAGCTGACAGAGAGCTGCTAGAAAGGGGTAGAGCATTAAGCAAATCCAGGATAGATTAGTCAGTGAATGAAATGCTATCAGCATTTCATTGTCATCTATTTAAAAACAGGTTGCTATTTCTGAACTTAGTCTAACAGGAATAGCTTATAAACTCTAGTTTATATGTCTCTAGTCTTAGATGCATTTCTGGATTCTAACCTGAAATTCTCCTGCAGATTTCTTCAAGGAGAAAATTGAGGGAAGGTGAGGAACTGTAGTATCTTACCTACAGACTTTTACATAGACATGGGATTTTGAGTTTGGATTGTGAATGGTGTTGTCCACTTAACTGCATTGGGGGAGTGGATACTTGCAGGGAAAATTATGGTTTAAAGATGTTTTAGAATTTGTTTATGCTGTACTTCTGCATATGTTTGCTTTTGGCTTCTTTGGTGAACCTGCACTTCCCAAAATTGTGGAAT
This sequence comes from Acanthisitta chloris, assembly GCF_000695815.1. Classification (NCBI taxonomy): domain Eukaryota; kingdom Metazoa; phylum Chordata; class Aves; order Passeriformes; family Acanthisittidae; genus Acanthisitta; species Acanthisitta chloris. Next base: position 6,888 of record NW_008682275.1, read on the forward strand.
GTGATTCGTGTCTGTGTGATACTATATGTAATAACAGAGTTGCATGTAATACCATGGTCTTATTCTTAATTTTCATTTTTCAAATTTATCAAAATCTGCTCCCTAAATTTGAATATTGAATGTGTTGCTCATTAATATTTTAACAGAATCTCAGCTGTCTTGGCTTTTGGGATGTTTTGTGCTCTTCTCTGTGGTAAAGGTTACAATCTTCCGTGTGGCAGTTCATGCGACCTGATATATACTTAGCCGTTCCAAAGTTCGTTGTAACAACTGTTCCCTTTCCAGTGGATTTAATTGGAAAAAGTAGATGGAAAAAACTCTGATGGGTTTCCTAATGCCACTGGATACTCAGATTTGCACTATTCTTTCTAATTAAACACTATGCAAGTCTTCATTTCGACAATAGTAATAATAACAACAACAATAATACTAGTCCATGTTCCAAGACAGATGCTCAACAAATGTCAATAAGATTAGCTAATGCAATTAAATACGAGCCAAATTAACATTAATTTCATTCAAGTTGGGAAAGCTTTTGCTGTTCAAATGTGATTTAAAAAGTAGGACAGTTTTTAGGGATTTGAGATGTAGCAGCTTTTTCTCATGACTCTGGCTTTCAATAGCAAGAACTGTATTGCTTGGACCTCTGGGGTGTTCCTCTTCTGCTCTTTCCAGCCAGGGGACACTGGTCTGTGCCTGCCCTCAAACACTGACAGCCTCTTCTGCCCTCAAATCCTCAAACCGTGGCTTCCCTGCTGATTCTTGCAGCAGGACAAGTCAGTTTCCTAAATGTGTTGGGGTACAGACTCCTTGGCACACACTGCTGTATGTGGACATTTGGTTTGAGAGACAATATTATGGACTGTTCAGTGCTCCAAAACCAGACAAGTTTAAGAGGAAAAAACCCAAGATTTATAAAATAAGCCTAAGATGCATGGGAAGCATTTAATGGCAATACAGAAGTCAAAGGTGTTAAAAAAAGAGTAAAATCTAGAGTTGTGCTCCATCTTGTTTGGGTTGATATCCCTCCCTGAGGATCCTTGATGTGCCCCACAGCAGACAGAGCTGAGAGAACAGTTAATTCACAGTAGGCCTTCTTTGAATATTTCTTGCTGCCATTATGCTGTTTCTCTAGGTCCCGGTTTCAAAGATACCCATCCTAACTTCACTTCTATTCTCAATCCAGTGGAAGAGGAGTCTTTAACAGGCAAGATTAACTTATGACCTGTAGGATGTCAAATAAGATCAGATTCCTTCCTGCTAAGCTTCTTGCCATGTCTTGAAGATTTACTATGCGTTAAGCAGTTTCCAGAGGTTAGCTGAAGCTTCAGCGATGTTAGTGAGCTCGAACTTACTCTCCTGCATGGTCATGTGCCTGCAAAGGTTGGAGGGGATGCACAGATGACACGCCTGGCAGCACAGCACTGCCTGATGCAGAGGTTTTTCAGTATGTGGTATCCAAATAGAGCTTCAGAGGTGGGAGCTGGTGTGAAGAGCAGGTGGTGTGCATGGTGACCATTCAATCTGGGAAGGTGTCATGCTCATATTTTGCTCGAGGAATATGTCTGGGACTGTTTTCCATTTCAGTGTTTTCTGATGGGTTCTAGAGATTTCTAATCAAATTTTCAGTGAGATAAACTGTACAGATACCTGTCTTTCTATCTAGACTTTTTCTCTGAATGTTCTAAGAGTTCTCAGAACTGCAGTCACTTTGGAATACTTGAAATTGGCAAAGACACAGCATTCACAACAACACTTTAAGGGGATAATTCTTCAGCATTTGTAAAACCAACTAGACAGTCTTTATGTTGCTGCTCTCCTGCCACTATTATATGGGTTTTGTATTTCTACATCTATGTCATCTTTTAGTGAGGCTCAGTAATATAATTATTGTAATGCAGTGGCTGATTCAGGATAAATCTCAAGTGTTGCAGACATTTCTCTGAAAAACTGGAAATTCCAGTCATTATAAAGTCAGTGCAGGATTTATATATTTTCAAATAGCTCCCTGGAAAATAATATTAACTGCTTATCTTCTGCCCAGATACATTGAAAAATTGCCTTAAAAATGCTTAACCTTTCAGTACTTAGTACTTTTGAGCAGTGCATGTAGTAATGCAACTAAACTTGATTACCTTGTAAGAGGTAACTAGAGTGGTCCTTATTTGCTAGGGCCCATCTAGTAAGTAAATGGGGAGTAGTGAAAGAAAACTATAAAACAGTATAAACCAGAACATTATCTGGTTTCCTTTGCATGGAAACACATTTTAGGTTTTTCTTCCTTGCAAATAATGGCAGAGTGATTTTATTGCAACTTAGTAATGGATATCTACCTAAATACAGCAATTTTCTTGGTATAAGTAATGACTGATGCCTTCAGTGATTTCAGTGCGACTCAAAGCATTGCCCCTATCTTACTTGTACTATAGCTTCCTTTTTCCAGATGGTTTATTTTATTTTATTTTCACTGAAAACCTATGAGTCAAATTCATTTTCAGTGAAATAACTGAATTAGATGTATGTTTTTCCCTATTATTTAAAAGGCTAGTATGTTGCTGCATCTCTATTGACTCTGAGTACATGTTTAATGGAAACTGGTTTTATCCTGGAAGACCAATGCTGAGGCAAATTGACCAATTTGCATTATAACTCAGGGAAGGAAATAAAATAGACTGTCCAGTTTAAAGTTTTGAGATGGCAAATTTTATTTCAGAATGCAGTCAGATTTCGAATGTATTTCATATATTTCCCATATATTTCAAAGACCTGGGAAATCAATGGGTTCTACTAATAAATTCTTTTTTTCTTTGATTTTAATGCAATTTTCTGCATAATCCAAAGCCTAATTAATTTCAATTCTCTTTCTAGCCGCTTTTATCAGCAGTTCTGTAAAAGGATGAAAGAGATTTCCACCCCCCCACCTCATTTTAGTTGCTAGTTCACAGGCCTTAGGTTAGCATTGTTTGTGTTATATTGATTGTTATGCATTGATTTTTCTTTTCAATATACCCCATACACTCTGCAGACTGTGGATTTGATGTGAGGCTCTACCAGCTGGACTGCACCCAGCCTGTGTTGGTTATGTAAGCTCTGAGTGCTGAGGACTCTGTGCAGCCTTCCTTGATCTCTTATTCAGGAGCTTATTCCAGTCTGTCAGCAGATAACCCCTGGGGAGGTGCAAAGGTGAGTCTGTGCTGTGCCCTGACACCAGTGTCGCATGAACTGACTCTGCAGCCCTGCTTGACACCCCTGATCTGCTGCTGTCACGTGGATGTTGGTACATCCAGACAGATGAGTGTGCTTATCCTGATCCAGCCTGAGGGTCCATCTACCAGGTGGGTCTCTGTGGGTCAGGTTGTAGCACTCCCTGGACACAGCCAGTGACTGCCTATTAGAGATCTTTCAGGGGTGGATCACAGATTAGGGCACACCAGTGTGGTTTTGCTCTATTTCTTATCTCTGCCTTTGGCAAGAAGGAAGTTGGACTAAATGGACATGGGAGCTTGCTTGGATATGTAGTTTTCTGCTAATGACCTATGCTGAGTGGTACTTTCTGTGCTTCTTCTTGACTAGTCAGCAGCTCTGGGAACAGGCTGGTCAGGTAAAATCCTTAAGTGAGAGATCAGGTTCCATCAGTCAAGTATCTGTGCTTGTCTTTAGGGATCCATCCCAGAATGAGTGTGGGATCAATGCAAAAGGTGAGGGTTAGGTCCCCCCTAACCTTTCTGATAATGTTAAGGGGGACACTTGAGCAAGCATACACATGTATTCTGCTTCAGGATGTAAGGCTTGGGCTTACTAAACTTTTAAATAGGTTGCAAAGTCCATTGTCTTCTGCTCTGTGTTACAATTGTAAAATTAAGTTGTGGACTAGAGCTAGTGTGTTTCAGAGTGGATGGGTTTTTCTAGCTTTTTTTTTCTTTTTTACACCAGGATTTCTGATTGTCTTGATTTGACAACAGCATGTGGAACAGGCATTTTGTTGTGGTGAAGGAGTCAGTGCAGTGGAGCTGTTTGTTCTCTTCCTGGTTGTGCTTCTTGGTGCTGTGGCCAACAAGTGAGGTTTTACACAGAAGCTATTGAAGGTGTTTGTGTTTCAGCCAGGGCTGCTGTATATGTTAATATTTCTTGCGTGGAAGAAAAATGCCATGTCTTACGCAAGGATATTTATAATGCTAAGAATGATAGAATCATTTAGGTTGTAAAAGATCCATAGGATGATCAAGTCCAATGTGTCGTGGTTTAACATTGCAATGAAGTAGTTCCCTTGCTCCTGCTCCAGTTTGGACTTACCCACAGATTGCAGTCCCTTAGGGTTGTACCTGCTTCAAGTGGAGCCTTATCTAAGAGCCACAGTCTCCTCAGGGGTATATAACTGCTGTGGCATAGACTTATTCACAGCCACAGTTGCTTTGAAGTGCCCCTCTTCCAGGATGGCCTTATTCATGGGCCATAATCTCTTCAAAGTATACCTGCTGTGGCACAATTATAACCATGGCCACGGACACTTTGAGATGTACCTGCTGTCCCTTGAACTCATCTACAGGTCACAGTCCCTTGAGCTGGAGTTCACACTGGAGTTCCAGCCTGTCCAGTAGAGAAGCACAGGAACAGGAGCAATGCCCTGGCTGTCTGCCAGCACAAGCACAACGCCATGGCCAGTATCAAGATGTTCCCAGGCATGACAGTACGGTGATAAGAATGATGTTACCATGTCTGGTTTTTGTCAGATAATAGCTGGCAAACTCAATGCTGTATCAACCAACAGCAGCAATTCTGGGTTGTATAGAAATGGGTGGCATATGGGCCTGGGCAGAGAGAGCAGCAGAGGTTGTTTCTGGAAGTTCTGCACAGTCAGTGCACAGTTAGTATTTCCTCCTGCATGAGCTGGGAACATGCAGGTCTGTGTTCAGCCTGTAACTGTGCTGTATTTTGTGTTTTGAGTAGTTGAGGGTTTAGCAACTCATATGAATCTCTGGGGTGTGCTTTATATAGTCACTGTTTTCTGGCATTTGCAGAACTAAGACTGAGAGAGCTTCTTACTTAAATCAAAAATTGTGCTCAGGGCAAACCTTGAGCAAACATTGACTTCCTTTGGCCACAACAATCATGCACTCAATATTACTTGAGCAAAAGCACAAAACTGGAGCTACTAGTGTCCCTATGGTGTCTGGCTGCACAGCAGAGCTTTTGTGTCTTGTGTGGTCTGTGGTACAGGTCTTATGAACTGTTCTACTGGGCTCTCATCTGTTATAAAAAGTAGGTCTTCTAAACATAGGAGTATTACTAGGTTGTTGGTATTTTCTTGCAATAACTGAACTTTTGAAGCTATGATTAAAAAAGGGGTCAATATTTCTTGCAGATGACTTTAAAAAATGCCTGCTCCTTTAAACTTAGTTTGGTTCCAGGAGACATGCTGTTCTTCAGGGAATTTAAACAAATCAAGCTAATCCCCTACCCTAGGGAAATACCTTCAAAATCCTCATCTCCTCTGGCTAGGCAGCAGAGGGGCTGAAAAGGGAACTCTAGTGAATATGTTGCAATACCCAGTGGCATCCTCATAAAAGAACCCTGTTACTCCCAGGATTTGCGTGTTAGGAATCCCTCCAGTGTGACTTCCTTCACATTAACTGTAATAGGAGCTGCAGAAGTTTGAGCACTCAAAACTGAGTGGACATTTTTGCCTCTTTTTAAAGACAAGCTTAGTAACAGAGACCAGTTTGCAGAACACAGTGCTTGGAGCCCAGGTCTAGCTGCTTCTGTGTTTACATGTGCTCCATTCAAAGCTTCTTAAAGCCAGGTCATTTTTCCCATCTTTTTCATCCTTAAAATCCCATCTGTCATAATGGGATTTTAGGAATCCAAGTCTGTATATTCAGTGATCTCTTTCTTGGTTTGATCCTTTCTCCTTTCGTTCTAGACTTCCTTAGAGTTGTGATGCAGGGTTTAGACTGAGGCTGCAGCTGAAGCCTGAGGGTATTTAGCATTTCTTAGAATAGAATCAGAATGTCAGCCTGAAACACAAGGTTAAACAAGAGCAGTGTTGGGCTGGCACATGTCTTAAAGGAATCATGCATTCGTTCACTCTATCTTTTGTTGCTTTTTGTCCTGGTTTTCTTTGGTTTTTATTTTGGTTTCTTTTGCTTGCTTATTTTGGGTTTAAGTTATTATTTGGCCAGCTAAATTCCCCTGAGGTTCTTCAGGTCACCAGTCAGACAGACTGGAGGAAAAAGTTAAATTGTTGTCCTTTGTTGTATTTGTATCACTTCTGGTTTCCTTGTGTTTCTCTTCTCTCTTAGAATTATTTTCTTTTACAGTCAGTGCCCTGTTGGATGATATCAGGGTAGATTTTACTGGTTTAGATGAAAGGAAGGAATGTAGGCCATAAGTAGACGGTATATATTCTGCTAACACCAGGAATACTGAAATAGCTCATCTCAAAATACAGGGAGAAAGAATTTAGCCAGCTGGCCAAGTGCCAGGAGATTGCAGGGTTGACAATTAAGTGGCAAGTCTGAAAGGGAGATTAATGGTAGGCTGTGCTCTGAAAAGGAGCATGTCGAGCCCCAGGAGGAATTTTACAGGGACAAATTCAGGAAGAGCCATGCGCTGATGCCTTAAGGCAGTTTTGCCTTTCTCTTGGCACCTCTGTCCCCACAAGGTTCTGGCATTTCCATGTGGTGTGTTTGTGATTCACATGGGCTGGGGCCCTTCTTTGCCTTTTCCAAATGCATTCAGGAGGGACTTGTCTATAAAAGTCTGTTTGAGGGAAATCCTTCTTACACACTCAGGCTTTTCTGTACAGCCAGTTCACTGCAAAGGCCCTGACTGTTTGGGCAGAAGGTGGTCTTTAGCTGGGTGACTTCTGATGCTGAATAGGCGTCAGAAGGCATTCATAAGACACAGCTATCCAGAGCATCATGGGGGGTTTTTTGGTTGGAGTTCCCCCCCCCCCCCCGTAGTAGTTCTGTGTTTCTCCTTTTGCAAGAGCAGAATTGTCCATACCTGCCCCTCTGGAGCGCTCAGGCTATAGCTGTAAGTTGCAGCTGTTCTGTGGTAAGGTGACAAGGGTGTCACTGCTTGTCCAAAGATACTTATTTAAATCATAGATTATAGTTTGTACATGACACTTCTGACATTGCTCATGGAGATTTCCAGGCTTTTCATATGGACAGCCTCCACTGCTGTGGTTATCCTCAAGGTCAAAGAACAGGATGGGAACAGAATTCAGCCTCTCTAATGTCTGAATCGCTGCGGCAGGGTACAGCAGACAAGTGGCTTCCAAAAGCCCTGCCCTGCTGGACAGCTACCCACTGTAAAACTGTGAAATACAGTTGAGTGTCATAGAAAGAGGTTTTTATTACCTATAACACTTACACAGTTGTGACGTGAAACATGTTAAAGCAGAAAACAACTGTGGGCCAGAATTTGGGCAGTCCTGCAGGAAATCATCCTTTCCCCACATGGAGAACAGAGAATGTAAGGTGTGGGTTTATGTGGGTTCTTGGTTTGCTTGGGGGTGGGTGTCCTTCCACATAGATTTTTCCTCCTTGGTGTAAAATAATAGAGGGAGCATTTGGTGCTAAGTGAGGATGGTTTGATGGTAGAATACTGAAAACTTTGTTCATTTGTCACTCAATCTCTGCCCTATTTCCCAAATCTTGAAAACAGTTTCAGGATTTGGCTAGTAGTTGTTGCACACACAGAGTATTTGTCACGGGTTTGACTCTGTTTAGAACCAGAGAATAACATGATTATTTATTATTAAAAGTTTTATGTCAACCATGAAAACAGCCCTTTTCTTCAAACAGGAGTAAACCAGAAAGAGTAACAAGAGCTCAGAGGCATCATGGAACAAGTACATTCTCTCTCTGTTCCAGTTACAAACTGTGTCAGCCTTTAAGTTTGCAGCACACACAGTAAGAAGCATCCCTGTTTCAGAGAAGTGGCAGAGAGAACGACAGACCCTTCTGTACCCTGTGGGGAAGGAGAAGCCTTTCTGCCTCTCCCCGGAGCAGGTCTGGCTGTCAGCCATGTGGCTGCAGCACAGAGAGGTGAAGCGACCTGCAAAGTTTCTTCAATGCCCCTGAGGGCAAGGAGCAGCTTCCCAGAGGCTGGGTCAGTCACCTTGGCCTCTCTGAAAAAGCTGATGAGTGCCTCCATTCCACTCCAATTCCCATTTAATGCAATAATCACCAGCTGCCTTTTCTTTGCCCTTATGGGGTGCCTTTGACCTCTACTCCTCTTGCTCACGCAGGAGATTTGGGGGTTTAGAGTGCAGCTCCACCTGACAATGTCACACGTCCTCTGCTAGTGTGGCACCTTAGGTGACTGTCTGCCTAAGCTCCAGGCATGGAGTTACTGGTCTAATTCACTAATCTGGTGAATCTGTCCTGGCAGTCAGGTGCCTCTTGTGTTCACGAGTCGGGCGTGCTGCAGGCTGAGAGCAGGGGGTGAGCACTGCCACTGCCTGCGCCGTCTCCGAGCTGTCCTGCCCAGCTCGCCAGCCCCAGGCATGTGGCCGCGTGATTAGCATCTGCTGAGCAACTCCTGTTTTTCAAGGTTAAAGAGAAAAGGTAAAGAAGGAAAAAATGGTGTATTGCTTTAAAGGTAAGTGATTGCTTGTACATTTAGAGTAAGGACTTCTACGTCTGTGCTGGCAGAGTCAAAGTGTTGAAGTGGTATGCAGTGTGCTGTCATTCAGTGAAGTGTATGGCTGTTGTGTAAAGGTTTTAATGACATTCTTCATCTGTCTGCTTAGGAACACCATTCGTCTGGCAAAATTTTGAGAAGGCTCAAGGCGTTAAAGAAAGCTCATCTAAATAAAGGAGGGCTAACGTGACATTGCAGTTACTTAATCCTGTATTGTCGTGCCATGTGACTGCAGGGACACTGAGGCGCAGCATTTCTTTTGCCTGGTGCACAGACTATGCTTTTCCTGCCATCTTCCAGAATCGGTTGCTTTGTTAAACCCACCATGGGAAGGAAACAGAGGGGCAACAAACTTTTTACAGCAAGGCTTCAACGCACAGTGACATTGCCAAGGTACAGTGACAAGCTCACAGGCTGAAGAATGAATCAAAAGCAAACCCTACAGTCAGCTCCTGGACTGGTATCAGAATCAAGGAGAACTACCCTGTTAAGGTCAGCTATTCAAAATTAACTGGAAGTATCTGGATTTATTCAGAGCAGTTAATCAGCTTTCTGTTTGACCTTTTCCTATCAAGTCAGTTTTCAAAGCATCAAGCTAAAGCCTGAAAATTTGTGTCAAATATTTTGCATGTGTCAAATGTACTGCATAGACAGTGAGCACCTCACTGCTTTCTTGCACAAAGTTTACAGTTTTAATTGCAAAGCCTCTTTTACCTTGTAGCTGAAGATCCTGACACACTAAATCAGTTAGTGAGAAATGCACATAAACAGCTTCCAGTTTTATCTCTGATTTTGGACAGGACATGCAATATGTAGATATTCCAAATTTGTTTTTGAAGTAATTTCCAAACCAAGCCTTGGACTTTCTGTAAGATGCTGTTTATTTCTTTTTTGCTGCATTTGTCACCATGTCCATTATGTGCAGGATTGCATATTCCTACAGAATTGCTTCATTTAACACCTTGTTAAATGGGGAAGTGATTACCCTATAGACTATGACAACGGGATATGTGAATGAAGGAAGTCTTGGAAAACACCGCTGTTCCAGGTGGCATCAAGAGGACAGCAGAGAAGATGATGGGCACCCGGAGTGCAATGGAGGAGGTGAAGAGGGCAGGCAGCACAGGCTGACCCCATTCGAGAAACTAATGCAGGATATGTCTCATAATGAAAAAATGGTCAAAGAATTAACCCTGGGAAAGAGAATTGCCTTCTATCGAGTCAGAGGAGAAATAGGAAGTGGAAATTTCTCACAAGTGAAGCTTGGAATTCATTCCCTAACCAAAGGTAGGCACCATTGCATGCTGAGTGCCCTATACAAATGGCCTTCTTTGGGGAGAAAGATGCTTAAACCTTAAATACACATATAGTTTGTATGTGTCTTTTTAGTGCTGGCAAGTAAATCTGTGGTCATGGATAAATGCTCAGGCATGGACTAGGCTTTAAAGAAACCAGAAAAACTTTCTCTAGATGGCAGCTATTACAGGGAAAGTTCATTGCTGCACTTTATGGAGTTAGCACATCTCATCCCATGGCTCAAACACTCCACACTTTGAAGCATGGTGTGTGCCTCCCCTCGTACCACCTGCTCTGTCCATCTCTGCCCTGCCCCAGCTCATGGGCTGCAGGTGGTGAACACCCAGGGCAGCCTGGCTAGGTGTGCTCCTACCTGCAGCCAGAGGCAGCAAGACTTTCTTTGTTTCATTGCAAATTCTGCTAGCATGGACAAAGATTTTATTTGGTCACAGTAATTCTGGTGAGAAATGTTATTCCTCCTTTACTAATTCATTTGCAGATCATTCATTCCTGTGAACAGCTGGGATGGGGCTATAGGTGTGGGCTGAGCAAGTGCAGGTGCAGGGAAACAAGCTCTGGTACTGCCAAACTGGTGTTTGTGTTGAATTGTCAAGCATTTTTACTGTTGTAAGGACAGAAAATCACCCTATATGCTGTTTCTAGGAAGGACTACAAGAGCTAGGTAATGGCAGCAAACACTTCAGTCACAGGTATAACTAAGAACTTGTCATCCATCAGCTGTCATGTTTCTTCTGTTTCTGTCTGACAAAACCAGCAATTACAGAATCACAACATCAGTTAGGTTGGATGGGACCACAGCAGGTCATCTGGTCCAGGTCAGGGTGACTAGTTTTCTCTGCATCTTTGTGCACTACTGTCTTGGGTTTTTTCTCACAGTCTGTCCTTTTCAATTTGATTGACTCTCCTGCCCTCCATCATCTTATAGGTGAGAGAATGAGATATGCCACAGAACTGTATTATCTATTGTTACTTTCTCTAACTGTGTCTTCCAGTCCAGACTGCACCAGGGTGAAAGCTCACAGATATTCATAGTGTGCAACAGTTGTTGCACTGGGAATCCAAGTGGGAAGTTGATGGTACTCAATTTTTCACACTTAAGCCTGCCTGTGCCCAAGGGTTCCTTTAATTAGGTGTGGATATATTGATTTTGCTTGTTTCAGAAAAGCATCTCTGTTCTACTTGACCAACAGCAAGCTCTTTCCTCTTTCTGATGGTTTTTTTCTTCTGGAGGTAACTGTCATGTGCTTACTGTTGGAGGAGATGCTGCTTCTGTACTGGGAGCAGGAGGCATGCTACTGAAAGGCAGTTAGAAATTTGATCTGGATGAACCCTTTACTTGCTGAACTTACTTAGGAAACAGGTTGCTTTAGCATTTGAGTAGAGCTGATTGAAAAATTTTGAACTTTGGTGCATACAGTAAGCTTAGACGAACTAAACCCCGAAACCAAAACTCTACTTTTTTTTTGCTTGCAAATGTTCTTTTTCACCAGAAATCTCTTGAATTACTTTTCTTTGGTTTGTTTGTAGCTTTTTTGGTTAAAATGTTCACTGGGTGAGTAGTTGATTTCTTGATACTAAGTTTGCAACTGTCATGAGGAACAAAGGATGGAAGATAAACATTTTCTAGCTCATCTCTGCCTGTGAGCTTATCTGTGCTCATAAAATACAGTAAATGGATAGAAGAACAGGAACGTGCACAGAGGCATATGCACCCCCCACACCTCCCACAAAGAGGATTCTGTTTTTTGCAGTAGATGCACATCATTGTGTTGGTGATGAAGTGCTGTTCTGGCAATGTTAATGAGTACAAGTCTGTTTTGGCTGATTATAAAAACACAAAGACTTCATTATTAATGCTGTTTGGATCTCTGGGTAGAGGGAAGTGTATGTGCCAGAGGGCTGTTCAGCTCTCCTGTTACTGCCATAGTGTTAAGTATGGTCTCTCTTAAAAATGTCACTCTACATCAAAATATGAAACAATTTTGTTTTTTTACTAAGATGAGCCTTTGTAACCATTACGTGTGTGTGCTTTTCTCTTGCCCTTGTGATCAGTCACTGCAGGACACATGATTGAGAGGAAAAAACTGCGGGATCATATTGGATGACAAACCCTGTTTCTCTCACAAGGGCAGTCTTGGTTGTTTAGAGACTACTGGAATATCTTTGGTGTTATGATGTGGATGCCATGTCTGTTCACTGGGTAAAAAACTGTCTGGATGGCTGAGCACAAAGAATAGTGGTGAATGGAGTTACATCCAGCTGGTGGCTGGTCATTAGTGGTGTTCCCCAGGGCTCAATGTTCAGAACAGCCCTGTTTAGTATCTATATCAATGATGTGGGCAAGGGAATTGAGCGCACACTCAGCCAGTTTGCAGAAGACACCAAGTTCTGTGGCAGTGCTGGAGAGTAGGAAGGCTCTGCAAAGGGATCCAGACAGGCTAAAGAGATGGGCTGAGGCCACTTGTATGAGGCTCAGCAGCTGCGCTTCTGTCACAGTAACCCCATGCTGTGCAACAGGCTGGGAGCAATGTGGCTGGAAAAATGCTCAGTGGAAAAGACCTGGAGGTGCTGGTTGACAGCAGCTGAACATGACCCAGCAGTGTGCCCAGGTGGCTGAGAAAGTAAGTAGCATCCTTGCCTCTATCAGCAGTAGTGTGTCCAGCAGGACCAGGGCAGTGATTGTCCCGCTGTACACAGCACTGATGAGGCCACAGCTTGAGTCCTGTGTTCAATTTTGGGCCCCTCACTACAGGAGGAGGTGCTGGAGCATGTCCAGAGAAGGGCAATGCAGCTAGTGAAGGGTGTGGAGCACAGATCCTATGAGGAAAGGCTGAGGGAACTAGGGATGTTTTGTCTAGAGAAGGAGGCCCAGGAGTGACCTTATCACTCTTTACAACTAACTGAAAGGAGATTGTAGCCAGGTGGGAGTTGGCCTCTTCTCCCAGGTAACAGGTGATAGGACAAGAAGAAATAGCCTCAACGTGTGCCAGGAAACGTTTAGCTTGTACATTAGGAAAAATTTATTCACTGAAAGGCTGGTCAGGCATTGGACTGGGCTCCACAGTGGAGTGGTGGAGCCACTGTCTCTGGAGATATTTAAAAGACAGGTAGATGTAGCACTTGGGGACATTGTTTAGGGGTGGACTTGGCAATGCTGAGTTAACAGTTGGACTTGATGATCTTAGAGGTCTTTTCTGATTTTATGATTCTATATGTATTGTGTTATTCAGGAGCATTGTCCACTGTACCACCCTGAATTTTGGCAGAGATTCTCTCCAGAGATTTGTGGAGTTTCTTGCTAAGAACTGTTATGTTCCTAAGCTCTGTGTAACCTTTATTTTACACGTCTTCCAGCTGACAAAAGAAGTGTGAGAGCACAGCTGATTAGATGCAATTAAGAGCATCCAAAATTTACAGCTAGTAAAAAGTCGGTCTAATGTGAAACATGAATTGCAAAAGCAGGGATGTCCAGGCACCTAGTTTTCTTTTCTTTTAAGCAATTTTAACATTTGTTTTGTTTGTATTTTGTTTCCTTTTTGCCATCACAAATTACACCACTTCTTCATGAAGTTATTTCTCAATCTTTTTCTAATTTTTCTTACTAAGATTTCGGCTATCACTTTTCAAACCTCAGCATACACTGTGTATAGTCAGTCAAAAATATCTCTCAACTCAGTCTGGGTAAATAAGCTGCCAGCTAAAAATGTCCCTCTGTTCAGCACTGCTGCCTTGCAAGGGGGATAGATGATTTGTAAACCAAGTGTGTTTGGGAAGCAGAGAGGACGTGTATGAAACAAAAGGAAGGTGTCAGGTTTTTTACACCTTAGGTGCATTAGGTTTCTCCGCGTGTCATGCAATGTAACTGCAGTGAGGGAGAATTACAGGAGCTTGGTCCTGATTCACAGTGGTGTCTAAAAGGCTGTTCAGTTCTTTTCCTCCCCTCTCTGCTTTTAAAACTGCAGGAAAACTGACTAGGAGGAATAGTAGATTCTGGCAAAAGGAAAGGGAAGAAATTTAACCTAGAAGATTTTTTTAAAGCGCAAATACTCCCAACCTTTATAAATCGAGATGTAATAGTATCATAGTATCACAGTATGTTAAGGGGTTGGAGTGGACCTTAGACATCATCTAGTCCCAACCCCTCCTGCCCTGGGCAGGGACACCTCCCACCAGACCAGGTTGCTCAAGGCTTTATCCAACACTGCCCTGAACACTGCCAGGGTTGGGGCAGCCACAGCCTCGCTGAGCAACCTGTTCTAGTGCCTCACCACCCTCACAGTAAAAAGCTTATTCCTCGTATATAATCTAAATTTCCTCTCTTTTGATTTATACCCACTAATCTTCGTCCTGTCACTACAGTTCTTAACAAAGAGTCCCTCTCCAGCTTCCTTGTGAAATTCAGTTATGGTGCAATTATATAGGTAAGATCGTAATAATTTTTAAGTTTCTAAGCATTTAGTTGTGCAAGTGTAACCTACTGTGAGCTGATGCTCTTTCCTCGTGGTTTAGAAGATCAATATGCTACGAACATGACAAGGGGTTTTGTCTTTCACTGCTAGGTCAGCAGTCAGAGCACTGCCAGGATCAGTGTCAGTGGCTGTATATCCTCCTGATTCACCATGCAAGAGCAGGTACTGCTTACCTAAGGGGCTCACTGGAGAACATAGAACGGGTCAGAGAGGAGCAGCATGAGGAACGCTGCTCTGTACTCAGCACAGACTCCTCCTGAAAACAGGCACATCAAGGGATAACTCAGCACCTTCCACAAGAATCACATTTGCTTCTAGTGTCTGCTGCACTTAGGGAGATGAATTAATACATGAATGGTACTAAAAATTAGGTGTAAAATACACCAAACATGGAGTTTTCCTGATCTGTACAGATATATGCATAAGTATCCTTAACACTTCCTTTAGATATGTCAAAATACTAAACTTGAGTTCAAAACTTTATAATACTATGGAAAACCTTCTGGAATACAGTACCAGGACACATATACAAATGTAATAACCTTTTCACTCTTCTCTTACAGCCATGAGTAAACAATACCTTTTTTTGCTAATTTACACCCATGTGTTAGAAATCAAGGTGAAGTTTTTTCTGAAAGATTTGTTAAAAGTGATTAATTGTTAAGACTCTGTGATTGTTTGAGTAAGACAGTCTTGGGAACAAAATCCCCAGCTTTCTTCCCAGGAATAGTTATTTTTATTGCTGTGATCCAGTTTAATTTTGCTGTCCTGACAGGTTATACAAAGCCACTGTAAACCTGTTTTAACCAGACTAATCCTTCCAATACCATCTGTATTCAGAAGAGTGAAGGCAAAGGCCATAACCTACAAACTCATATGGAAACATAAGGGCAGTAGTGATTAATTTATTCATACTGCTCTGAGCTAACCAGAGGATGTGGTGCAGCTGCACATGTGTATCTGTGGTTTGTGACCCTTGACTTCACTGTAGATATGCTACAGAAACATGTAGGATTTAACAGCAGCTTTGCATTACCAGAACAGCATATGTCAACTAGATTTGCTGTTCAGGATCCCTGCACCTTACTCTACTTCACTGGTTTTTTCCCTTCCTCAGATTAAAATCTGTGTGCTGTGGATTCATGGCCCACTGTGGCACACAGACATAAAAATGTACTTGTCCTGTATTCTGTACAGTGCCTGGAAAAACAGGCACAGCTGTTCAGAGAAAGACAAACCTCTACAACACTAATTGTCCAAACTGAGAATTTGTAGGAGTGTGGGAGAAGACGTTAGGGAAGAGTTCTGTAAGTTGTACCAACTTAAAAATGTCTCCATGATAAACCTGCAGGGTTAGAGACAAAGCCTCTATATTTCCCGCACATTTATGTGTCTGGTCTGAAATAAAGCACCCAAATTTAGCACCTCCATTAGCCTCTGCATACCAGGCTCAGGCCTAGCTCATCTGAAGAGCACTGAGCTAACAACAAAAACAAAGACTTTCTTTACCAGCCATATCTGTGGCGTTCAGAGACACACAGTGTATTGGGTGACCAGGGACAGAACCTGAGGGAATGGCATGAAGCTGCGTTGGGATGTTTAGGCTGCATAGGAAGAGTCTTCACTCAGGAGGTGGCAGGGAACCGGAACAGGCTCCCTAGGGCAGTAGTCACAGCACCAAGCCTGGCTGAGTTAAAGAAGCATTTGGACAATGCTCTCAGGCACATGGTGTGATTCTTGGGGCTGTCCTGTGCTGGGCCAGGAGTTGGACTCGATGATCCTTGTGGGTCTCTTCTGACTCAGGATATTCTATGTTCCATATTAGCCTGTTGCAGCAAAGCACACCAAGGCAGCAGAGGATGTGATTAGCCCTTGCAATGCCCTGCAAGCTATCAGCTACCTCAGCAGTGAGTAGGATGCTGCAGAGGCTGTGTAAAATGTTGCAAGGCTTAGTAGGCCCCTGCAACTTAGCTTATACTGACCAGGTGACACTTTATTGCAAATCTACAGCCAAGTAGTTGTATTTACTTGTTAGTAAATAGTATTACCATTTGTACCTATTGCATTAACAACATGGAAAAACATTTTTCTTTCCAGAGAAAGTTGCAATTAAGATTTTGGACAAGACAAAGCTAGACCGGAAGACTCAGAATTTGCTCTCTCGTGAGATATCCAGCATGGAAAAGCTGCACCACCCTAATATCATCAGACTATATGAAGTGGTGGAGACACTCTCAAAACTGCACCTGGTGATGGAGTATGCAGGAGGTGGAGAGCTCTTTACTAAAATCAGCACAGAAGGAAAGCTGCTGGAAACAGAGTGCAAAATAATCTTCTCCCAGATTGTGTCTGCTGTGAAACACATGGTAAGTCTGCCCCTCTGAGCAGATTTTGTGGATATTTGTTTTTCAGCTGGTAGGTTTACTGTTACCCAAAATTCCAGGCCTACACTTCTGAAAAGCAAAACAGCTGGAGGAGAGCTCTGTTAAAGGTATCCATGAGGTTCCACATCCACCTTGAGTTACTGACTCCTCTGGCAGGAGACTGAACTGGGAACACCTGGTGGGTGGAATCACAACAGCATTCTTCTGTCAGCTTTAAGGTGCTGTAGGCAGCAGTGAGCAAAGCATCATTTCTTTCCTCCACCTATTTCAAAACATAGGATCAGTCACTCTTCCGCTAGAACAAAGTGTTCCAGAGGCTTGTTAGGTGTTGCAAACACGCAGCTTGATTATTAATGAATGTGGGAGTCTGTCAATTCCTGGGCCTCACTTTGGCACAAATCTGTGAGGTTCACATGCAGCAGGTCACTTCCCCTTGCCTAATCTTCAGTACCTGTATTTAGGATAATGCTATTTGTGTAGAGCCCAAAGCAGAAAAGGAGCAATTAACTATGTCAATATGATCTTCTCTGAACATTTCATAGTAACTACAGCGACTTCCAACAACATCCTAAAAACCTGGAAGACTGCTCGGCCAGTTCGAGAAGTAAAAGTAGTACTCGTTAAAGTTGGCTCAGGGTGCCCTCCCGTGGCTCAAGTTCTCCTGCCACGTAATAGTATCTGGCAAAGTCAAAACCAAGGGTGTTTCTAAGTCAGACATCTAGAAATTGCATCAGAGACTGCTCGTGGCGGCTCACACCAACTGTGCATTTTTAATGTATTTTGACAAAATGATTATATGTCCTGTAAGTGATGGATCAGCTTTAACACCTTTCCACAGGACAGGTACTCTGCAGCTACAGGAATTTAATTTACATTTCAGGTCCACATCTATTTCTTAGGATTAAACCCAAATTACCAAACTGGCCAAACTCTTCACTTGTACACACAGACTTCACACATTCTATTTTTGCTAAGCCCTCAAACCGAGGTCGCATAAATCCCATCTCTCTGCTGCCAGTCCACAACAAGGACAGAGGCTCCTTGCCTGTTATTGATGACAACTGGAGTAAGCTGCCAAAGGGTTTCCTTACTGCCTCCAGACACTGCACATTGTTACTCCAAAGGGTACGGCAGAGTGCTCAAACACACCCATTCCTTCTAGTTATTGCAGAGATGAAGCTAAACCCTTACCTGATCAAGGTGTGTCATGACTAAGCAGAGCAAACTCAGTTGGAGTCCTTAGCTACTACTGCCAATTCCAAAGGAATAAAAAAGTAAACATTGTGGTCTATGTATTTATTTTAGGTTTCTAAAACTAGAAGACACCACTAAACCTGGTGTCTTCCAACATGAAATTCCACAAGGCGCAAGTCTGTCCTCCTTTTCTCCGGCACTCACCAGTTCCTCATAGGACCTTAGATCACAAACATACTTGCAACAACTAAGCAACTTTCTTACTGTATCTGTTACTATGTTCACTAGGTGAACTAAATGCCTAAGTCCACAAGCTGTTACACCATTAAAGAAATGTAGTTAACTGCAAAAGCAAGTGTTCTGAACCCTGAAAAAATACAGATTTTGCATGTGAAGGTATCTAATCTTGTAGGATTAGCTATGCTGCCATCATGTATTTGCTTCAAGAAAACAGTTGCTATTAGTTAACAAATTGAGATTCTTGTTCTTAAAAAAATCCCTGCATCCTTTTCCTCCATGAACTTTGTGTCATTGGAGAATGAAATTTGTTTAATACTTTTTCAACTTCATTGCAATACTAGTTTCTGACTTTGTCCAAGGTAACTTCCTTTCTCCCATGGGGTAATTAATTGATTAGGGGTGGCCACTGAGAACTTTACTGTGAACAAACCATCACTCAGTTTTCCTCTTGTTCTACAGCATGATAACAATATCATTCACCGGGACCTGAAAGCAGAGAATGTCTTCTACACTAGCAACACCTGTGTTAAGGTGGGAGACTTTGGATTCAGCACAATAAGTAAAAGAGATGAAACTTTAAAAACCTTCTGTGGCTCTCCTCCTTACGCTGCTCCTGAGCTC
>NW_008682275.1:25782-28105 GCF_000695815.1 Acanthisitta chloris
TGTAGACATCTGGGCACTGGGGATCCTCTTGTACTTCATGACGACAGGTGTCATGCCATTTCGGGCAGACACAGTTGGCAAACTGAAGAAGTGCATTCTTGAAGGGACATACAGTTTGCCTCCTTGCCTCTCAGAAAACTGCCAGAAATTGATCAAAGGAGTCCTTCAGCCAGTACCAACCAAGAGATACTCAGTCAAACTGATTATGAACAGTGAATGGATGCAAGGAATACAGTTCCCCAAACCTTTACAAACCTTTAAACTGGATCCAAAGTTTTTATCAGACATCAGTACACTCAAAGAGGAAGAAATTGAAGTGAAAAATATTCTGGAAGACCTGGGAATCACGGAACAGCACATTCAAAACAACCGGGGAAGAGACGCACGCAGCTCAATAACAGGAGTCTACAGAATTGTGTTGCACAGAGTGCAGAAGAAAAGGGCACTTGAATCTGTTCCTATCATGTCCCACCCAGACAAGGAACAAGACTTGAGGAAAGGAATCCATTCTCACACTGGGGATAAGCACACATCCAAGCTGTGCTCTATTTTATAAAATTGCACCGCACACTTTATACTTCGCACATTTGACAAAGGGGTATATTCACTTTTCTTAAGTTCTCATGTTAGATTTTTTTTTTAAATTTTTGAATAAACCAAAAATGCCTCATCTTCTTTGCATTTCTGAAGTCACAGTGAAGTGCTCATGCATTTGTTTGACCCTTGCTCCAGAGACATGGTGTAGCCAGCATGAGAAGCCCAGTAAGGACCATGAGTGGAGATGATCTTTTCAGTACTGCATTTGACCCGTTGGGGAGATTCTTGGTACAGGTATCTAACAGCTAACTTAAGCTGAAAAGCTGTACCTCAGCTTGACACAACTTCACCGCTACAAACCAGGACAGGTTTTTTTTTGCAGAAAACGAAAGTTAAGCAGAGACCAGACCATAATTGAAACCTGCAAATTCTTTTGAACTTTGTAATCAAAAATTAAACATGGTAATTTTAAAAAAGCATTTTCTTTAAAGAAATAGCAATGCTGTTGTTGGGTGCAGTTCCCGATTTGTCATGATTCAGAAAGGCAAATTAGAATATGCTGCTTTAACCCTGCATGTATGGTTGCAGTTTCCAGTGCCTGACTGGTTGGGCTACGACCGACTAACCTTCTGAAACCTTCCACTACTTGCATGATTCTGCCAGTCTAGAGCTGCTTGGACTCCAGTCGCACTCCAATAAAGATTTAAGTGTACTCCAAAACTCATGTAGTTTTAAATTCTTGCTGTAGCACTTGTTAGCAGTAGCTGAATGCAACCAGTAGCAAAATCCGCTTATCTCCAATGAGCATTACAGGCTTGTACTAACTCCTGACACATTACTCTGGCAACCAGAGTTGGCACAAAGCTGATTTTGATACTCTTGATCACTCTGCAAGTTAAAAGCTGGACAGTCTGACAACTCCTATTGTTCTGAGCATCACCGAGATGTAGCTGCTCCTGTTTTTCAGCTTTAATTGCTTATTTTATACTTTCATTTTCAACAGCATTAGCTCCAATTCAAAGAACAAGGGTGGTTACTGTTCTCTGGGGATAGGTGACACAGCTAAGAGGTGAGGTAGAACCTGTATGACTTTAGTTAAGGTAAGTAAGCTAATACAAAGTTCAGACAGGTTTTCAAATTTAAGGGCAGAATGCCTTATCTATTATGGGGAGTGATGATACGAAGGAGTAGTTCATGTAAATGAGCAACAGAATGACTCTGAAAGGCCACACATGGGAACCTGGACTCAGTGAGGCAAATACAAAGCAAGAACAAAGCCTCTCCCACAGATTTTCTGAGGGGGGTTAATACGATGGCATCTTTTGTAAGACAGCAACCAAGAGTAATTCTAATTCATAAGGTAGGGATTAATTACTCCACTGTAAACAGTTTTCATATGAAAGTACTTTAAGCTATATTGAAACATGGCCCTGACATAATGGTTTTACACCAGCCTAAGCAACTCTTTCTTTCCCCTTTCATAACGGAATGACACTAGGAAGAAAGATCCAGAATGTCCATACAGCTCATGAACCCTCAACAGTGGGTTTGCACAGAGCCAGTTTCCTCTTTCCTTCCTGTTGTAGAAAAAAAAACCCCAAAGCATCCTGAAAATCCAACAAGCCATGAACTACTCCAACAGGTTTCAAATAGCTCAAATTTTATTTTAATAAAGGATCAGCCTCACAGACTGTGAGGTCCCTGTGGTTAACTCTGTGCCAGTAGCTCACTTCTTGGCTTGTCCACTGCCAGCAATGGACTTTGTTCCATGACAAGTTTGTTTTCC
>NW_008682275.1:28163-28452 GCF_000695815.1 Acanthisitta chloris
CCAAAATACTTGCAAACACTATCATCATGCATCATTGCTTCATCATTTTCAGCAGAACAAACAGATTAGTATTCATCAGTTTATAATAAACAACTATTTTACCAAGGCTTGACTGTACAAATACAGCAAGTTATCAAATCCTAGTGAGTGACAGGTAATACAAACACTTCATTACACACACAAAAGCATGGTAATTAACAGACAAATAATTTTTTGATACTTTGTATTAAATAATGTAGCTTTGTAGAATTAGCAAAGAAATAAATTCAATGAAACTTCGTTCTGTACA
>NW_008682276.1:0-26052 GCF_000695815.1 Acanthisitta chloris
CACCTGTGCTGGGGCTTGGGGTTGTTCCTCCCCAGAGGCAGGACCTGCAGTTGCCCTTGTTGGATTTCAGTTGGTTCTGCTCTGCCTGAATGATGAAAGATTTTAGAATGGCTTTGCCATAATAAAGTACTAAACAGGTTGATGCCTTCGTTGGGAAAAGGGAGGATTAAGGCAGGATATGGTAAATGTCTGCAAAATTGTGCATGATATAGATATAGTGGACAGGGCTTGATGATCCATTTTTTTCACAACCAAAGACATAGAGGCAACTAATTTAATTACCAGACATCCTGATAAACAAACAAAAAGGAAACTCTTTTTCAAATAAGGCATAATTAAATTGTGAGGTGCATTGCCACAGGATGCAGCAGAGGCTATCAGGATAAATGGGCTCAGAGGAGATTAGATAAATCCATAGAGGATAGATCCATTGGTGGCTATGGAAAATGATGGTCTAGATTAAACTTCCATCTCAGGAAGTCCCTTAAGTGCTGGTTGTGGGAAGTTGAAAAGGTGTTCTGGGCAATCTACATGTTTGCCCTGTTTCCAGCAACATCCATTCTGGGCAGAGCTGGTACCAGCGTACTGGGGTGACAGATCTTTGCTGGATTCATCAGAATCATAGAATCATATAATTTAGGGGTTGGAATCATAGGAGAGTGGCTGTGTTGAGAAAAGCAAAACCTGCTTAATTAGCAATGACTTCCTCTTACTCTGAATAGTTTTCACACAGGTCTTCTGCAAAGGAAACCTCACTAACCTTGGATCTGCTGCTGTCATCTTTAATTTTTATTTCAGTCAGAGCTTTCCCAGCCCTGCTGTGCTTCGTGCATTTGTTGGTTATCAGCATGCTAGCACAGTGGTGCGTGAGGCTGTTGTACTTGCCAGTGCTGCCACCTGGGCTGCATCTGCAGTAGGAAACTAAACAGTGCCAGGACAAAGGCCCAACAAATAGGAATCTGCTCTTTGTAATACTGCTCAGAGAGGTCTCAGTCTTAAGCTTGACCAACTAATGTTCACTGTCCCAAGTAATTCCCAAGTTTGACTAGGGAATTAGCATGGGCAAGGGACCACTGCCCGTCACAGTTTGGATGGAGCCAAACTTCTTGAAGATATGGCTAGACCACCCCAGTTGGCCTGATGTCCAGAGGAGGAGCCTTCACCAGGCCTGATGTACTACATAGATGTTGTAATTTTGATTGTATGTCACCTCTTGAGGGCTGGGTGAGGATAGGAATAGGTTTGTGATTTTGACCACTTGGGGAAGGTCCAAACCATAGAATCATAGGATCATCAGGGTTGGAGGAGATTTCTTAAGATCATCAAGTCCAACCATTAACCTGTCATTGCTGGAACCCCTAACCCAGATCCTGCAGTGCCACTTCAGACACCTCTGAAACACCTCCAGGGATGGTGACTGCACCACCTCCCTGGGCAATATCCCAGTGCTGAACACCCTCACAGGAGAGAGAGAGACCATCCCACACCTCTCTCCAGCCCTGGCAGGAGTTGCAGAGAGCCAGGAGGTCACCCCTGAGCCTCTTCTCCAGGCTGACCAACCCAACTCCCTCAGCCCTTGCCCATGTGCTCTGCCCTTTGCTGCCCTCGTTGCCCTTGGCTGGACTCGCTCAGTGCCTCAATGGCCTTTGGGCAGTGAGTGCCCAAAGCTGAGCACAGCACTGAGCTGGGACCTCCCCAGTGCCCAGTGCAGGGGGATGATCAAACCAATCCAATTTGCTGTCTCCCAGGAGCAGTGAGAGGTCTGTAACAGCCCCAAGGTGTGCAGCCATTTGGTCATTCTCAGTTCTCTGTTGTCATGTCACACCCTGAGCAGACTGGAGTATCTTGGCTAGGGTCAAAGACCCCCTGCAGGAAATGCTTTGATTGCATAGCAGTTTAGTGGACTTTGAGGTACAGGAGATATCTTTTCTAGGTCTCTGAGTTTCTCTAGTCTGGAGGAGGCCATTTCATTTTCTCAGCTCATGGATCCCATATTTGTACTCTGGGCACATTTGATGCTCCATAATTATGTGATCGAATGAAATTGCAGCTGCAGTTTTAATTCAGACATTTTAAGGCCTGTGTTTTCTTTCATCTGTTGTCAGACTTAATATACCAGATGCTATGTAAGACAGAAGTAAAAGAGCATCTACCACAGGGAGTTTGCAGGCTGAGAGAAAAGCAGGTGAGAGGACCAGAGCAGGCCAAGAATAAATAAATTAAAATCCAGTGAACCAAGTTCAACATCAGTTCTGGTTCATTTTTACTCCCATATTGTGATGGAGAAGACAGTTAATTGATTATAAGTCTTGCTGATTTGAACCTTGTAAAGTATGTGAGCAACAAGTCCACTGAGACTGGGGCTGTTTGGTGGGCGGATGGGTGATGGGAGAAGCACAGTTAGGAGCTGGGAACACCATGCCTGGTTCTGAAGGGTAGAACCTGTACATAATAAATAAGGCCAACTCAGAGGCATAGCTTGATGCAAGAGAATTCAAACTGATAGGTAGGCGCAGAGAGTAGACTGAGAGGTTCAAACCACGGTGATAAGGTCTGAGGGATGGGCAAAGTGACTATTCATGCCTGCCGCAGTGCACACCTTGCCCAGATTTGGCCCATGCCAACCAGCACTTCCCTCATGTCCTCAGCAGGGTAGGGAACAGCACACGCCTCTCCTGGCAGACACTGAGCTTGTTCTGAGGGCCAAAGCTGTGCCGTGTCAGCTCCATCTCAGGTCTGTGCGCGGAGGAGCTTCGGGGCTGAACGC
This sequence comes from Acanthisitta chloris, assembly GCF_000695815.1. Lineage (NCBI taxonomy): Eukaryota > Metazoa > Chordata > Aves > Passeriformes > Acanthisittidae > Acanthisitta > Acanthisitta chloris. Next base: position 2,768 of record NW_008682276.1, read on the forward strand.
GCCGTCTGGATCTGTCGAGCTGGTTCCAGCTCAGCTGTGTCTCCTGCCGTTTCCAAGCTTGAGCCTGGAGAACCTGAGCTGTGAAAGGTTCCTATCACAGTTTGGGGTGTCGTCTGGGTGATGTCGCACTGGAGTGCATGACAGATCCATCATGTTTCTGAGAGAGAAAATGAGACACTAGATGCACAAGATAGTTTGTGCTCTCCTCTTTTTTCATAATGTAGCATCATTTTGCTATACCGTCTGCGTTCACAGAAGGAAACCTCTCTGCACTTTGAGAGCCTTTCGTTTCTTGTCGCTATTTTGAGCCCTGTTGAGAGTGAATACTTTCCCCAGCACTGTTGAGCTCCAGTTTCAGAAGCAGGTGTTTGCTTCCTCTTTAGACCAGTCTGTGGCACAGTAGTTTGAGTATTGCTAAGTGTCCCATGTCTCTGAACTGTGTGTCCCACACATTGCTTAAAAGCTTACATGGTAAATCATCCTATTTTCATAATCTCATCTCTGTTTGCAATTCATTGCCCATCAAAGCTTTCCATGCTAAGAGGACCATTTGTTTCTGTGTCCACTGGTGTAGAATGTTCTACCAGTCGATGGCAAAGGGCAAGCTGAAGTACTGTGGACACATGAGACAGAGAAGGGGAATGGCATGAAATGAATGCAGTTTGTGCCACTTGCATTCCACAAGGTGTGGGAATTCTGTGGCAGTCTGCCTGGCTTCGTTACCATGAGCTCTGAAGGTTGCTGCTGTGCTCGTGAAGGAAGGACACGCTTTTCATTCCTATGGTCAATAATAAATGGGGTAGTTCCTGGGAAGAAGAGGTAGAGTGAATAAACAAAGACCATGTGTGTCTGTTCCTGGAGGGATAATATGAGTTGAAGTACAGTTCAGCCTCGTAAAAAGATTATCTTTGTAATACTACAGGAGCCACTGAGACTTGGGATTAATTTGTACTTCCTAAGTGCAGAATACAAAACCTGAATCTCTTGAAGGGCTGGAGGAACTGGCAGGAGCCTTTTGAAAAGACAATCTAAGTCCTGAATTAGTGATGTGAATAGGTGTAGGCATGAAGTATAAACCAGAAGTCCTTATGCTTGGGAAGTAAACTGATAGCTGAGAGCTACTCATGCAGATTCATAAACCTAAGGGAATCACAAAGGAATTCTGAGCTCCTTTGAAATCTTTGCAGCTGACCCTACTGAAAACAGAACACTGCAGCATGGAAGTTCTCTCTTTGTGCTCTCTGGAGGCTCTTCTAGGCAACAGCCTCACGGACACGGACAAATGCATTCATGTAGGATAGCAAGAGAGAAATTAATTCTAACCCCAGTTCTACTGCAAAATTGAGACAAAAAGAGATTAAATGACTTGTCCAAATCTGCACAGGAACTCTTATGGCAAAGTCAGAATCTGACTCAGGGATTCTGTTGCATGACCTTTCCCTTTGATTTTGAAAGGCATTTTAATTTCCTCTTTTTCATTTCTCAGACTCTTCAGACCCACAGGTGTTTAGTAATGTTTATCCTACTCCTAAGATTTTAGTCTAGTCTTGGGTAGAGCTTTTTATATGATTCTAATTTCTTCCAAGGGAGAAATAATGTTCTGCATTTGTTCTGTGTTTTGGAATGTATGCAGGATAGACCTTTGGAATGAATTAACAGCTGCTTTTTCAAAAGTACAAAACTACTGTTCCAATGCAAATCTTCTTTATCCTGAAGTGAGCAGTAAGATCTCCTAGTTACTTCCAAGAATGTAAAGGGTCCTTCGGAATACTCTTGTTATCCCTTCCCTTTGATTCCCACATTAGAGGACAGGCAAATGAGTTACACAGTATAGGCAGATCATGTGAGCAAAGTCTCCATGGAAACTGCCTAATTTGTGCTTTTATTTAATTAGAGTTGTCCATTACCTCTCCAAGTGAAATTTAATTTGAATTCATGTGCCAGTCATTTTTTAATTGTGTATGACTTTTTACCCATCACTTACCCAGAGCTCTCCTCGCTGTGTTTTAGTAGAGTGAGTTTATTTAACAACTGAGTTTATAAACAAGATGTTTATTTGACAGCTTAGCTTATCCAACATCCTTCACATCCTTGGGACTCATTTTCTATGCAGTATCTGTGCCATACTACCCATTGTTATCAATTCCATAGCCTTAACCTCGGCAGCAATTGCTGGAGAGATGCACATGAGTGTGTTCACTCATTTTGCTTGCTGTGAGATAATTGAGGGGAAATCAGAGTACAAATGAAAAGTGTAACCAAGAACTGCTCGAGATGCAGGTGTTTGCTGAGTGGAGCAGGGAAGCAGGCAGAGCAGTGGCTGTGGTAAGCTCCACCACAAAGCCAGCAGGTCTGAGGCAGACAGCGCGGTGCTCCGAAGGAAAGTCAGAGTCAGTTCAGACTTGCAGGAACGTCTGCCCGAGGATATGGGGAGCATGACCTGCTGTGAGCTTAGTCACAAGTCGTCAGTCCTGGGCTGCACCACAAGAACATAGTCTGCAATCCCTGATTTCGTCTCTCTCTGAAGAGCTGCTGGTTGAACATACAGTGACAGGCTTTGCAGTGCTCCATTATTTTGCTGCTCTGCTGAGCTGTCTGTGCTTGGAACACACAGGCTGTATGTACTCAATATTTCCACTCTGAAGGAGGCAGCTCTGGAAAGGATCTGAGCAGGGTAACTTAGAGCTGCACCGAGGCAGTTCAGCTGTTTGTCCCTTGCTGCACTCACACAGACGTACACAGCACCCGAGTGCAGGTACTTTTCCAGACTTAGAGAAGTTCTCTCTGGCACAAAAGTAAATTTTATTGATAGGAGAAAGTCCAGAGCATTATCAGAGTTCAGAATGGCAGAATCTAAATGGTTGTGTCTAAAAGGTAATCAAAGCGGCCTGAGAATCACGACTGGGAAGTGCTAAAGGGGCTGACAATAAGGATTCTGCTGGAATAAGCACATGAAGGCTCAAAGATGGTGGAATTCAGTGTGTGTAAGAAAAGCTGAAAAGCATAATGTAAAAGATGTTATTAAAAAAGGCATTTATGAATGTTACGACACTAGTGAACACTAGAGCGAGTGGCAAGGAGGGACAGACACTGCAGGTAGCAGCAGCTCAGCAGCTGCATGGTAACAGCTATCACTGAGGGGATGTGAAAACGAGCAGAGTGTGTGTGTGAGAGTCATTAAATAGCTACTTTGTTTCTGTCTTTGCAGAAGAAGAGGGTGGCGAACTGCTCAAGTCGGGCTTCAGTTTTCCAGGGACGCCAGAGGAGGAGCTAGGTACAGACCCATCTCTCAGCTAACTGGTACTCGTGCGTCCCGATGCTGGGCCAGCCCACAGGGGCTGGGCCAGGACAGAGGTGCTGGGTCAGCCCAGAGGTGTTGGACCAACTCAGAGGTGCTGGGTCAGCCCAGAGGTGTTGGGCCAGCTGAGAGGTGCTGGACCAGCCCAGAGGGGCTGGATCAGCTGAGAGACGCTGGGTCAGCCCAGAGGTGTTGGGTCAGCCCAGAGGTGCTGGGTCAGCCCAGAGGGGCTGGGTCAGCTCAGAGGTGCTGGGTCAGCTCAGACCAACTCAGAGGTGCTGGGTCAGCCCAGAGGTGTTGGGCCAGCTGAGAGGTGCTGGACCAGCCCAGAGGGGCTGGATCAGCTGAGAGACGCTGGGTCAGCCCAGAGGTGTTGGGTCAGCCCAGAGGTGCTGGGTCAGCCCAGAGGGGCTGGGTCAGCTCAGAGGTGCTGGGTCAGCTCAGAGGTGCTGGGCCAGCTCAGAGGTGCTGGGTCAGCTCAGAGTTGCTGGGTCAGCTCAGAGGTGCTGGGCTGGCTGAGAGGTGCTGGCCCAGCCTGCCCCGGCCAGAGCCCACACCAGGCACGGCCCCAGTGCTGGCACTGCCAGGACCAAAGTCCTCTCAGGTGAGTCCTGCTGGGAGTTTGGCACCTGCTCTGTAAGGTTAGAGGATGGAAAGCAAAACCCATCAGATTTGGTTAACCCCCAGGCAACCAAGGATTCAAAAGAAGGTGCTCAAGGACATGACCAGCCTTCCTTCTTTGGTCTTTGTCTCAGACAGTTTCTGCCTTAATCAAAGTAGTGTGAGAGGGAAGATGTGGTTAAACGTGAGGATCCCCAGGAGTCTGACAGGTGGATCCTATGGAGGAGTCATGGAATGAGCAAATCTCTCAGCCTTCTTGGGCATTTGGAGGTTTTTCACCCTGCTGTCCCATTTCACAGCACACAGGGAGGAGCTCAGACACCCTGGGTTGGAATTCATCTCATCTAAGAGTTAGAAAGTCATTCAGATGTCGATGTCTAAACTTGATCTTTGGACTTCCTTCAGAGTCAATGAGGAGTAATAGACTTTTATAGGACGTAGCAGGTTTGGCCTACTTTATAAGCTTAATGTAGAGTGGGGTAACTAATGCCCTAGAAGTATATCAGAATTGTTCTCCTTCCCGTTTGGCTGAGAAAGAACTTCACGGCTTCGCAAGTCAGAGCCAATGAGGTATAAGTCAAGGGTATTAAATGGCAGGTGTCTGTGGTAAGAAGCCTCATATGAAACAGCTAATCAAAGACTAACACAAAGATATGCACTAGCTGATTAGTCATCCAGCACCCAGATTAGGAAGAAGATGGGAGATTAGACAACAGAAATAAGAAATGGGAAAGTAAAATAAGAAAAAATTCACAGCTAGACTACAAAGCAATTCAGCTGCCTTCAAAAACTTATCTATTTATGGCCAAAGGACTGAAAAAAATATGGAAAAGCAAGGAAAGATCTGTCCTTGCTCCTAAATATATGTGTCCTTACTGGAGTCCTCTGAAATAAGTCCCAAAGATCACTACGTGGAAAGAAGTGAGTGGCTTTGATATTTTCAGAAGGAAATCCTGTCCTGTCTCAACTGCCAAACAGTAGTGGCCAAAAGAGATGAATATCCCCAGGAATGTAAAAACTCAGGGTGTCCCATTCTCTCTTAGAGAGAATCACTGAAATTGGGAAGACTTTCAGGAAATTTGTGGGACAGTCAGTTGAGTTGTGTGTGGACAAGCTCTGCAGTTACAGCTGTGCTGGTGTGTTACACCTCCACAGATGGATGGGACACACCTGTCTGTCTGTCTGTCTTTCCCCCAGTGTTGTGTTCCAGCTGCGAACTATTACACCTTTCTCAGTCTCCAATTTTTCTTGCTGTTGCACATGTGTAAAGTGAGATATTCGTTGGAGAGGAATCTGGGTGGATGCTCTGATCACTGGGCTGTGGAAATGGGCTCAGCCCCTCTGTGTACACCTAACCTAAGGACTGTGTTGTTATTCCCTGTGAACAGCCTCAACCTGAAGGACTGCTGAGCCCTTCATTCCTGAAGAAACCAGACAGGGCTTTCCTTGGGAAGTCAAACAACAGCCCCAAGTCAAAGCAGCCAGGGTGATATCTGTGAGGCAGCTCTAACTGCAGAGCCTTTGTTATTCCAGGCTGTCACTGCCCCAGGGAGCTCCAGGCTAGAATCTCTCTGGTACTGGAAGTCTCTGGCTCCAGGCTCTTATTTGCAAAGTGAGTTTAGTATTTCCTAGTGATGTTTTGGGGCTTTGGTGGGGATTAATTAATGTTTGCACAGTATCTCACCAGAGTGAAAATGCTGAGTAGTCAGTAACTAATATTGTTAATAAAACGATCCACTGCCTTAATTGGGAAAAGGTGTCAAGGGATGGGACTGATACCAACTCTTCTATGCTATTGATTCTATAAAATGCCTCATTAGTTAAACCAGGCAGAAATGCAATGGATTCCTTCAGAAAAAGATTCTCCAAGCACTCATAGTCTGTTCTCGAGAACAATATTTCATGGCTCTGCACCATTTATTTGTTAGCAGAGTTCAGAGTGGTGAGTGTTATGGTTACAAGAAGAGCAGAGCAACGAGGCTGGTGAAGGGACTGGAGCACAAGTCAAGACTCAAGCTCTGCTGGGGGGGGTTAGGTTGGATATTAGGAAGAGATTTTTTCCAGAGAGAGTGCTCAGGCATTGGGATGTGCTGCCCAGGGAGGTGGTGGATTCCCCATCCCTGGAGGTTTTCAAGCTGAGACTGGATGTGGCACTTAGTGCCATGGGCTAGTGACCACGGGAGGGTTGGACTCGATGATCTTGGAGGTCTTTTCCAACCTGAATGATTCTACGATTCTATGATTCTAAGATTCATACTCAACCAAAATTCCTGTTCTTTTCATGAGGAACATCTCAAAGCAGCAGCCTGATAAAGGCAGCAGGGCATAGTGGTGGGAGCAAGAGTCTGAGAGGTGTGATCCCAGGCAGCTCCCTGCAAGTCTCATGGAAACTGGAGTTCTTCCAGTTCCAAGCCTCCTTCTAGGTGGAGCTTATGTTGTCTGAACAATGTTAATGTATTAGAAAAGAACCATTTTATGAAACTGTTCTTGCTTATGGTGTCTAGAGAGTTCTCACACTCTTATTCCCTTTAGGCCTGTAAAGAGTAAGGAAACATTTTGCTTTGGGTGTGAGAAGCAAACAGCACAGTCTCAACTGCACTGTTTGCTTCTCACACCCTCTCACAAGAGGCACAGAAAAAGTTACATGTTTGAATGCCATCCAAATACCAAAAGAAAATGACCAGGGAAGATGGGATGAACTCTTTAAAGATATATATTTCAATTGGTAGCACATGCATAAAGTAAAGAGGCAAAAACAGATTGCCAAAAAAGTATTTCAACTCCTTTTCATAGATAAGGATTACATTTATTTACCACAAGTTTAACACTTAGCAGCTTCTAATGTCAAGCCAAGAAAGAGAACCTGCACTAAAGGCTTTTTGTTTCAGTAAATTGCTGGTTTCCCTTCAGGATCTGCTACTGAGTTGCTGCTAAGGAAAAGGTTGAAACCTGTAAAACAGGTTTCAGTTACTAATAATGCTCTTAAGCTGCCCTGATAGCAAAGGAAGCTGTAAGGGAGTTTAAGGGCAGGTTACAAAAATGTGTTTCCATTTCACAGCTGATGCAGTTCTGCTTTTGAGTAATTGGTGAGGTTCAAGTGTCAGACAGTAACTCATAGTTATTCAATCACTGCTGATTGCATGATCATGCCTTTATGACCTGATGGGTTGGAATAAAGAAAGGATATAGCTACTCTTGAAAGAAAAACATAAATAAAGGCCTGACTTTCCAGTCTGTCTGTCCTTCTACCACAATATCCAGCCTTGCTCAGTGCAGTCAGTGTCTGAACACTGTGCACTTTGCAAGGGTTTCGGCTTCACGTACCAGGAATTACAGGAGATTTTCCCAAGGACAGAGAATCATAGAGTCGTAGAACTGTCAAGGTTGGAGGAAACCTCTAAGATCACCAAGTCCAACCATTAACCTGTCACTGCTGGAACCCCTAACCCAGATCCTGCAGTGCCACATCAGACACCTCTGAAACACCTCCAGGGATGGTGACTGCACCACCTCCCTGGGCAATATCCCAGTGCTGAACACCACAACAGGGAAAGCATTTCTCCTCACACCCAATCTGACTCTGCCCTGGCTCAAAAGAGAAGGGGTTGTCAGTGAGCTCTTGGCTCTCTTTTGTGCCTCATTCATGCCTCACTCCACCTTCTCCCAGAGCATCCAGGGATGGTGATATATCTGTGGACTTTGAGTGGAGCTGGTAGGACTTCAGTCAGACTCAAAGCTTGGCCCTGCAGATTGAACTGCTGCAGTGACAACTCATCCCTGTAAGTACAGGCACAGTAGCAAACACTGTTGTAAATTCCTATATGGGATTATCCCAGAGACTGAATCATAGAATGATAGAATCAACCGGGTTGGAAAACACCTCCAAGGTTATCTAGTCCAACCCTGCTGTGGTCACTAGCCCATGGCACTAAGTGCCACATCCAGTCTCAGCTTGAAAACCTCCAGGGATGGGGAATCCACCACCTCCCTGGGCAGCACATTCCAATGCCTGAGCACTCTCTCTGGAAAAAATCTCTTCCTGATATCCAACCTAACCCTCCCCTGGCAGAGCTTGAGTCTGTGCCCTCTTGTCCTGCTGCTGTTGCCTGGGAGAAGAGACCAACCCCCACCTGACTCCAACCTCCTGTCAGGGAGTTGCAGAGGGTGAGAAGGTCTCCCCTGAGCCTCCTCTTCTCCAGGCTGAACACCCCCAGCTCCCTCAGCCTCTCCTCATGCCACTTGTGCTCCAGACCCTTCCCCAGCCTCGGTGCTCTGCTCTGGACAAATGTTTCCCTGGTTTCTGGCACTACCCCTCAGAGGCACCAAAGCTGCTTTTCTTCTTGTGCCATGGGGAACTGAGGTATCCACAAAGGCTGGTTGCAACCTGGTGAGGTGAGTGCCCTCTCCATGGGACTGGCATCACTTCCCATGGCCTTATCCTGCACCATGCAAAGAATTCATGGCTGGACAGGAACAATTGGATGCAGATTTCCCACGTTAGTCCTCTGTCTTCTTATCGTTTCTATCAGCTTTTATCTATCCCTCTCTATCATATCAGAGCTGTCTGTCTGTCGTGTAATCAGAATATGTAGGCAGGAGGCTTGGTGTGGCTACAAAAATGTCTTCTACACTTACAGAAGATTTTAAATGTGAGGTACCCAGATATGCCTGTGTCACCCTGCTATTAGCTCATTGTGACTAGATGAACAGATACTGAAAAAAATAGCCTTTTTATTGCTGTTATTCCTTCGTATCTCTGAATAATTCCACTTCATATCCTTCGTCTCTCTGCACCCAGAAACAAGTGTAGAAGCTTACTGATGTGATGATCAAGACTGCAGAAAATGTTAATGAAATAGTAGGAAATGCTTTTTGGGATATAAATTTTGAACTTTAAATTCCTTTTAGTTATGCTTGAGAGCTTATTCTGTGGATTACTTTTGGCCACAGAACAAAATCATATCACGTGGCTTGAGCATCATGCAGAAACTTGCTCAGCACCCTGCATTTTAATTGCATGCTGTTGGCAACCACCACTAACAATCTGCAGACCAGAAGCTATTCCTAACCATTAAATGCCTCATCATGTCAGATAACTGTAAAACTCCCATTAGGCCCAAGGTCAATCCACAAACAGGAAAAGATATTTGTAAGGATGTAAGATTAATCAAATAGGATCTTTGTTATGAATTATTCATCCATTTCTACTACAGAGTACTGAGGGGGTTGTGAATGCATAAACAAACATCTCTTTTCTAAATGGTTTAGAATCATAGATTCATAGGATTTAGGGGTTGGGATGGACCTTACAGATCACCCAGCCCCAACCCCTGCCCGGGGCAGGGACACCTCCCACCAGAGCAGGTTGCTCAAGGCTTTAGCCAACCTGGTTCTGTGACATATTGCTGATATGATCCTGGCATTTCCTGTTGAGGTCAGTTGTTGCCTTTCATTGTGAATTTCCTGTGGCAGCTTCATTTGGTTTTTCCAGCTTTTTACAGAGTCATTTCTCTTCCTTTAAAAGAAACAAACCCAGACACCAACATATTAGGATTCCCGGTCTCAGACTTGCCCATGGTGAAGGTACTTCCACCACCACCTGGTCCCAGGAGGTCACAGTTTGACCCTTCACGGCCTCATGGAATCTCTGGGTGCCAGTTGTTGTGGGGAAAGGCAACTAATGCTCACAGTGCTTCTCACAGCCTCAAACCAGAGGCAGGCAGGAAAGACACAGCACCCTGGTTTGAAAAATTCCCAGTCTGGAGGTTGAGGAAAGAGGGAAATTGTCTGCCTGTTACTATGGCAACAGGTTGAAAAGACAACTTGTCACCAGGATGTTGTTTCTTCCTGCACCCCATAGGAAAATCAGGGTGAGTTCTCCTCCATCTCAGTGGGTTGGACTGAGCAGAGAAGTTCACCATACAATGGCAAAGCAGCAAGAGGCAATGCCAAGGGTGCACAGCTGGGAAGATAATGATGAACTCCTAAAAGTAAAGGGAATTCTTGTTTTGGGTCAGGCCAGGGCTAAAACTCCAAACTTTTTCTAGAATCCAAAGGCTGCAAAGAACTGATGCTGAAGCAAACAGAAAATCAAATCAGATTCTGCAGTTCAGACAATTTCAAAGCTGTATTGAGTGTTGGAAAGCAAGAGTAAGGTTGATTTGAAGTAGAAAGGTACTTTACATTGAACAGTCACATGTTCTGTGGCACCAATCAATGCTTCTGAAAATTAATGCTTAGATTTCTTTCCCAGAAAAGCACTCGATAAAATGAGCAAAATCTTTAAAATATATTCATGTTTTAAAGAAATAATAAAGGGCAATTTAGAAGGAATAAATGAGAAATATTTTTGCTTGGGTACAGCAGCATTAGTTCTTGTAGTCCCCTTAATATTGCAGGGGATGGCAAACTTAGCTGTGAATTATTGGGATAAAAACAAGACAAATTCCAAAGGATTCCAGAAACCTTGGAACCATATAATGAATAATCACAGAATCATAGAACCATCAAGGTTGGAGGAGTCCTCTAAGATTGACTCCAACTGTTGACCTGTCACTGCTGGAACCCCTAAACCCTAACCCAGATCCTGCAGTGCCACATCAGACACCTCTGAAACAGCTCCAGGGATGGTGACTGCACCACCTCCCTGGGCAATATCCAGTGCTGAACACCACAACAGGGAAAACATTTCTCCTCACACCCAATCTGACTCTGCCCTGGCTCAGCTCAAGGCCATTCCCTCTCTCCTCTCCCTCAGCCCTGGCAGGACACACATCCCACCCCTCTCTCCAGCCCTGGCAGGAGTTGCAGAGAGCCAGGAGGTCACCCCTGAGCCTCTTCTCCAGGCTGACCAACCCAACTCCCTCAGCCCTTGCCCATGTGCTCTGCCCTTTGCTGCCCTCGTTGCCCTTGGCTGGACTCGCTCAGTGCCTCAATGGCCTTTGGGCCGTGAGAACAAAATGTTACAATTGAACCGAGAAAAATAGTGTAACAAGTTCGTGAGAAGACAGTGCTCATCTACTACTACTTAATGCAGTCCTTGGACAGACACATTTCCAGCTAAACCATTTTATTTATCCATTTTAATGTTTAGTATCTACTTATTAATATACCTGTCTTTCCAATTATTTTTTTTTGTATTAGTTACAGGTTAGACTGTGAGCGTATTTTTTCCACAGTGCATTGCAGTACTGGTTTTACTGGGTTAAGCACTGGTCATTATTTCCAGCAACATTTTTGATCCTCTTTCTCTCCTTGGTACTGACTGGCACAGGAAGAAGCTTGAGTGCTCTAACAGTTGTGCCCAGTCCCTGGAGACAGGAAACCAACCTCTGCTTAGAGCTGGAGAGCAACTCTCTCAGCATCCAGAACTGAAAAAGGAGGGGAAATGTGGGACAGGACACAGCGTAGCAGGGCAAGGGTTGCAATAGCCAGGAAGGGATGCAGAAATCCTTCCATCTGTCAAGGTTAAAGGTTGACTTCTGTCTGTACAATAGTCTCTGAAAAAGAGGAGCTTTAAGGGATTTTCAGGGGGTGGAATTACTGGATTCTCCCTGACAGAACAGCCAGTGTCTTGGTCTCTGCCCACCCCCTGCCCCCAGACTCTGGGCGTTATCTGACTCTCCACTGAAGTCAGTTGAAAGATTCCACTTTGCTCTGATGAAGCTGAAAAAAAGTAATTCCTATGCTGACATAGATTTTTCTCTGTTCCTGTTCCTTTATCTCTTTGTCTGCTTTGGGTTGTGTTTATTTGTGCTCCTGCCTCTCTTCAGCTCTTGGCTCTGACAGTGGCACTTCTATATTTTTAGGCTGATTATCCATAGCAAACACAGGAGCTGCTGGGGGGGAAAAAAGCTTGTATTTTATTCTAAGTATCATTATCTTCAAGATCTACACTAAATTTTCTGTCAAATCTGGATAAATGTATTTTATTTATGTATATTTAAATATATTTTATACCAAAAGATAAAATTCCTTTTTAAAAGATTGAGGAAAAAACATTATCACTGTAGCTTTGTGTCATCTGCAGACTTGCTGGCTGGGGGGGAAAAAAGCTTGTATTTTATTCTAAGTATCATTATCTTCAAGATCTACACTAAATTTTCTGTCAAATCTGGATAAATGTATTTTATTTATGTATATTTAAATATATTTTATACCAAAAGATAAAATTCCTTTTTAAAAGATTGAGGAAAAAACATTATCACTGTAGCTTTGTGTCATCTGCAGACTTGCTGATGGTGCACTTAATTTAATCTGCAAATCATCAGCAAAGATGTTAAAGCACTGACCCCTGGGGAACACCACGAGTGACCAGCACCGTCCGCACCACTCTGTACCAGCTGAGCTGTGCACAGGCTTTTAGCCACTAGCAAAGGCTTGAAAAGCATGTGAGCTTAATTGAATTTGAAGCCAGCACATTTTTCTGTGCATTTCTGGCAAGCTAAGAGTTGGCACATGGGCAGTTAGGCTGGGCTGGTACCACACAGCCGTTCCCTCAGCCACAGCTCAAGTGCTGCTCCCAGCCCTCCGACAGACCTCCAAACAAGGCACAAATGGCTTGCTAAATTTATGTAGTTCAAAGCTCTGAAGATTATTCAAAGATTTTTAAGGCAAAGCAATGGTGTCTAGAGCACAGCACAGGCTTGATGCTCTAAGCAGAGTTCCAACCTAACTGGACCGATAAATTTAGATGATACACGTGTAAGCAGTTTGGGAGTTTATCTAGTTTTAGTTACTCTTTCTGACAGATTTAAGAGGCAACAATTACTTTGGGAGACTTCCCTGTTCTTAATTCGGGTTTAGTAATTTTGATTAAGGTTATGAAGTGACTGTAACAGTTTCTAGCTCCTGTGTTTCAAACAATGAAACTCAGACATTCCATGAGGCATATAAAGCTCTATAAGGCTGTGAAAGCAACGTGCAGAAGATTGTATTTTCTGTATTTCTGTATTTTCTGTATTTCTGCCCTGAGCTAGAATCAGAGAGAGTTATGGAAAAGCTGTTGTTAGATTATCCATTGCACTGCAATCAAATCATCGTGTCTCATACTCTAGGTATGTAACAGGATGCAAATGTTCAAAGCCTTCTGGGCTATGTTTGATGCTGCATGAGGCCTAAAGAAATCCCCAGGGACTAGCAATTCTGTGCTGGGGAACTTAGCTCTTTCTTTCAGTCTGGATCTCTGCCATGCCCTTCCTTCTTGGTGTCTAAACGAACCGGTGAGGCATAGTGCAAGTTTCCTCCATTCATGGATGTGCAAGGCTATGACTGAAGGGCTTGGGGTTGAGTCTCATCATGCTCGCAGTTTGGCAGAAGAACCTTCTTTCACCTCCCTCTGGCTCGTCCCTAGGAGTATTTAAACCGGGAAATCCATAAGCACTTCGGACTAGGTTGCCTGTATTCCAATTTCCTTTTCTGTGCCTTTCACATAGAATCGTAGAATCATCATAGAATCACAGGATTTTAGGGGTTGGAATGGACCTTACAGATAGATCACCCAGCCCCAAGCCCTGCCCTGGGCAGGGACACCTCCCAGCAGAGCAGGTTGCTCAAGGCTCATCCAACCTGGCTGTGAACACTGCCAGGGTTGGGGCAGCCACCACGTTCCAAGAGTTGGTGTCATCTGGTCTAACCTCCCTGCAATGGGCAGGGACATCTTCAACTAGATCAGCCTCTTCCAGTGTTTTCCCACCCCCATTGTAAAACAACTTCTTCCATCTATCTAATCTCATGGGACTGTAAGAACTAATACATTAGTCTCTGTCAGGTGCTTTGGGAACCTTATGGGAAGTACAGACTAGGTAAGTTCAACACATGGTCTGTTATTTTTCCCCTGATAATGTTTGGCAGTCTCCTGGGTTGAGCACCACTAATTACAGGACTGCCTGTATGGCTGAGTTCCAATGCACTGCTCTAATTTACTCCCTTGTCTGTGCTCTTAATTGGGTAATGAACACTGCGTCATTTCAGGGAAACAATTGTATTTCCGTGCTGTAACCACATTTGTGCAAGGTATTATAACCTGCAGAGTACAACAGGCTGAGTAATAAGGTTTTTTTAATGGGAAAATAGCCAAGAATTAAGTAAAAGAAAGTGGCATGAAAAAAAAATGAAGGGGTAAAGGATATATGCACAGCTCCATCAGTTTCATGCCATGATAAACGTGGATGTATATTCAGACCCCTCAATCTATCTCTGACTTCAGTGTGACAGGATTGTGCCGGGGCTGGAGAACACTCTGCTGTTCATCAGTTTAGTGCCACATTCATTTCCAAACACTGTGTGGAGCTGGGTTGAGATTAGGGTGTAATAAACCTTATCTAAGCATCTTTCCCAGTCTGAAATACAGAGCACTCAGGTTATGAGGTTGCTGATGCTAAAGACCTGCCACAAATTGCCTTTGGTACCGAAGGTATCACGCTCCTACACGTGTTAGTTGAATACAATTACACAGCTATGGGTACTGATCTGTCTCGTGGCCGTATCAGGCACTGAGTTCTCACCAGCCTTGGGGATGTGAGTCAGGAGAGCTTTGTCACAGGCTTACAGAGTTCTTGTGCTGTCTCTCCAGGCTGTTTTCCCATGTCCAGCACATGTTCTCTGCCTTCCATTCTGGTCAAGGCCTTCAGCTTCCCTGTACCAAGCACCTGTGTGAGAGTATTTAGATTCTCTAGAGCAAATTTGCAGGAGACCTGTGCTAAGTGGATTCTGTAAACACTTAACACATCTGTCTGATCCTCTGAGGGATTGTCTTGCATCCTATATCTTTGTCTGCCTTTGAAATGTGGCTTAAATAAGCTGAAATTGAAGAGGGAAAGTGAATGAGAAAATCAAATTGAAGTATTTCTGGTGGGTTGATATTTTTTTAATTTTCTCTTTGTAGCATTTGACAGCTGCAAGAAATTGCATGGGAGGGAAAAAAAATCAGAGGCTTAAGTATCAAATCTTTGCTTACAAGCTGCTCTTATTTTGCAGTCATGCTTGTTTAATAACCACAACATGGAGCACATGATTCATAGGGACAAATCATTGAGTGTATAAAAACCCACAGCTTGTACCTGAAGAGATTTGGTTTATCAGGAATAACATAGAGTAGTTAAGTAAATATTTTGTAGTTTGGACATGGAAAGGGAAAAACTGCCTGGTACAGAAGACTTTCCGTGTATGGGAATACAATAATACTTTGGATAATGGATGTTCAAGTGGTATGAAATGCTTATTCATAAACTGCTTAGTGATGTAAAACTTGAGCTTCATTTCAGCTTGTTCATGTTCTTTTTCTCTTTGCTGGTTATTGTTTATATTTATGAAGAGTGAACTTGGGATCCTGAAGCTGAGATTCGTGTAAGAAAATGAAGTTTGTGAGACAAAAATGGCTCCATGGAGAAAGGATACATTTAAGTTAAGATATCCAGCAGTGAAACCACCCAAATAGAGCCCAGACCCATGTAACTTAGTGACTAGCCGTGAAGCTTGAGACATGAATGCTCAATGTCAAATAATAAACTTAATACTTGGATGTGTCCATTAAATTTGAGTAAGTTTACACGATTAGTAGCTGCATAACACTTAGAACTGCTAGCAGACAATTTTGCGAGCAGGAAGGAGGCTGCACTCACCCCATAATTTGCTCCCAGTGAACAATTTTGACCAGTTTTAAAATGGTGAATGACATTTCCTGAATGGTGAGACTTTCCATCAAGCTCATAGAGAAGAAATGTTTAGTCTTGCGATATACTTGGATTTTGCAAGTTGATACTTTAACCAGACACATAACACAGGTTTTATGTGTTCTCATGACAGACCAGCAGTACTCATGGTCGCCTTCTCAGCACTTCAATGAAGAAAGATACTCTCCTGCTCCGAGGAATATGAAAGGATTATCTGGTAGTCGCAATCAACCACAGTTATGTTCAGCTCATACTTGTGGCTTAGCATCCCCTGAAGATTGTGAACACACCCTCGACCATATCCACCATGGGCAGGAGCCACGGCAGTCGTATCTTCTCAGCCCCACGGAGAGTTGCCCACTGGACCACCACCGTTGCTCGCCACGCAGCTCCATCCATTCTGAGTGCATGATGATGCCCATGGTAATGGGCGATCACATGTCAAGTAGCACTTTCCCCAGGATGCACTACAGCTCACATTACGACTCCAGAGACGACTGCGCCATGTCTCACGGGAACCCCAAGATCAACCGTATTCCTGCCAACCTTTTGGACCAATTTGAGAAGCAGCTTCCCCTCCACCGGGACGGGTTTCACACTTTGCAGTACCAGAGGACCTCAACCGCTGCGGAGCAGCGCAGCGAGAGCCCGGGGAGGATACGGCACCTCGTGCATTCCGTCCAGAAACTGTTCACCAAGTCTCATTCTCTGGAAGGATCATCCAAGGGCAATGTCAATGGAACAAAGGGAGACAGCCGAGGGGACGATCATCACCACGGGCACCATTCCAAGCATGGCAAAAGGAGTAAAAGTAAGGAGAGAAAGCCAGAAACCAAGCATAAATCTGGAATGAGTAGCTGGTGGAGCTCTGATGATAACTTGGACAGCGATAGCACGTACCGAACCCCTAGTGTGGTCAATAGGCACCATGCAGATCATATATCCCATTGCTATCCTGAGGCACTCCAGGGGCACTTTGGGGATCTCTCATTGAAGACTTCCAAAAGTAACAATGATGTGAAGTGCTCAGCTTGTGAAGGGCTCCCAATGACCCCAGATAGTAAATACATGAAAAGGAGTTCTTGGTCCACGCTCACAGTAAGTCAGGCTAAAGAAGCTTATCGCAAATCATCCCTGAACTTAGATAAGCCTCTGGTTCATCAGGAAATCAAACCTTCCTTGAGGCCGTGCCATTACCTTCAGGTAAGAGGAAGATTTTCTTAAGGTTTGTACTGAAAAGACCATCACAGTTTATGCCATACTCACTGTAAAACATACCAGGGCAGTCCATGTAGCTCTCAGGGAATTCCTGTGTGGTTCACCTGATGCAAATACTCCATGAAAGGGAGAAAACTCTTAGCTTTTATCTTTGTTGATAGACCACAGATTGCAAACTATCAAACCAGTGTGACATGCATTAGTTTCAGGTCAGTGGATGTGTTTTCAGCTCTGGAGATCACACTGAACACCTTGATAAAACCCATGCATGACACCAAGCAAGGAGCAGATCTGCCAGCAGTCTGGGGGCTAGAAGAAGTGTTGCAAACGCATCTGTGACAGAGTGGTTTTGCAAACAGGCTGTGTGGAATCCTCCTTTGGTGTCCTTCCATCCCTTTTTTTAATCTGTGCTTTTGTAACTAACAGGAGAATGGAGTTACAGCTGTGCCCAATTGTTTGTTGTGATGATGATCACTCACACTTTTCCTTGTCGTTGTTGGGTCACCCAAGAGCATATTGAGCTGAGCCCATTCTATAACAGCATCATTATTAAAAGTTACCTGGGTACTCAGGGAGCTGTTTCAGGCCTGACACTCAGACTACTTGTGGTGGTGTTCAGTACACTTATTTGTCCAAGCAGCGACCAAGAACTCCCCACCTTCTCCTACATTTAAATCTCTGTACCTTCTGCCTGATGCCATTTGCCACCCCAGAGTCATGCTAATGAAGCTGTTTATCATGATGCACAATGATCTGGGTCCTCAAGTGACATGGCCTTAAAAAGTAGCTTCCAAAAGACTATTTTTAGGCATTGACATCATTTACATGGCTTAGGTGCAGCACATCCCATCGCAGGTGACAGTAGCACATCGGGGTGCACAGAGACCTGCCGTGGGAGCAGAGCAGAAAGGAGGGTTTAGCTGGGAGGATAACTTCTTCAGCTAGCTTTGTCACTGGAAGACATGTGGGATGCAAATACTCCTTCAGTTATTTTTACTGAGTACAGCCTGCAGAGCCCACACTGTTCTGAGTACTTTCTCTTCTATTTCTTTTCAAGGAACTTCTCTTGCTCCAGAACTTAAACAGTTAACATGTGGAAATCTCCACTCCACATTTACGAGTTTGGACGTTTTTCGTTTCCTGGGGGCTCTGCAGAAAGCAGCAAACACAGATTAGCAACAGCCACCATAGTTGTGTGCAGAGCTCTCTCCCCTCGGCTGTAGGCACCCAGTAGCACTGAGTCACACCGGGAGAGCCACGTCTGTTCACATGTACACACAGACATCCAGGCTCCAACTTCCCTACTGAAACAGGGACAGTTCCTCATTGCAGACAGGGGAAAAGAAAGCTGCAGCCCTCACAGCATTACCATGCAAATGGATTCCAGTCCAGGCTGGCAGCTATGGTGTTTTGCCATCTCCTAGCACATTCTCATGTATGTAAAACAGCCTGCACTTCCCTGGAAGGTTTTGCTCTAGCTCAGCGAGGCAGAGCTGAGAGGGTGTCATGTGCAGAGACTTCCACTTGTGTCCACAGGTGCAGCTCTCACATGGCAGAGAAGATTAGGTATGGTTAGCTTTTTCCTTACTGTTACAGGCTGCTACACCGACAACTCTGGGGCCTCTGCACCTCTGCTGGATTTTGTGCTTTCGTTCTCTATCATGTTTTAGTTTCTTCTTCTCCCCCTCTTTACATCTTATTTGTCTTTGCTTTCTGTTGGCCTTCTCACTCCCAGCTTACATCAACATCCTCAAGTGGATGTGAAACCCTGAGCTCACAGACTGACTTGGTTGTCACTAAGCTTTAGGTCAGGCCCAGTGACAAGCCTAGGGAGCAGAAAAACACTTCTTTTGCAGGGTCGTTTTCTTATGCTTTGTGCAAGTTGGTTATGACCACAGAAGGGAATTTTCATTCAGTAATTAGGAAGGTTCATCCAGCTAAAAATCTAGGGATGTGAGTTTAAATTTCTGCTGCACAGAGACTTAGTAATCTTGGGTTTAAGCCCCTTTAATAATGGGATAAAACCCATTCCCTATTCACAGGGATCCTATAATGGAAAGCTGTTAAGACTCCAATGCTCAGTTGCTGCCATGAGGAATTTGTCCTTGTGTCCAAAGCAGTAGCACTAGGAGTTCTGTAACAGGAATATTCTCCTTACAAAATATGAAAACAAAACGCGTGTTCTGTCAGATGTGGATGTGTCAGTCAGTCACAGATATCCCCCGGGCTGTGCCTGGCTCGCTCCTGACCCCACCGTGTCGCTGCCAGGAGGAGACGTCTCCCTTGAAGGATGCTGTGCTGTCACACTGTGATCATTAAGACCAGAGATATGTCCCATTACTAGCTCTGCCCTGAACTCTCTCTCTGACCCAGGAAATGTAATTTGTTAATCACTGCACACTTCAGTTATTCTATCTGCAAACCCAAGGAGGGATATTTAACTTTTCTTACAGCAGTGTAAGAGGCATCACTGAGTAATGGTTGGATAAAATAATCATCAGGTTCCGCCACTGAGGAAGGTAGAGAAACATGTCAGGATCCGTAGCCAGGAGAGTTTACTGCCTTGATCCAGAAGAGCTGGCAGTGGAATCCGAGGGATTACCGAGGTGATTATGCAGCAGGAGATTTCCCTGAGGTGCACACGGGAAGAGATTAGCATAAAACCCCAAGGCCCTTCACAGGGTCTCTGTGCTCAAAGTATTACAGTACATGATGTTAAAAGACATTTCTCCTGACTGATCTCAGCTATGTAGTCTTAATTCTTTGCAACATAAAGCTGTGAAATTATAGTCTTTTGATGATCTTATATGTGAATACATAAACATAGCTCAGAATGATAAAAATTATATGTTTATACGTTAATAGTCTCAATTTATAATGCATATATGGCTTGTATTGTATTGCCTGGTTCTGTGAGGATTCACTGTACCAAACTCACTGTTCTATCTCTGGATTTCTTCCTATTATTATTTTTTTCAAGACCTGTACAAAACATTGCTATTTGTGTTTTCCACTGGAGGGTTCTGATACAGAGAGTCCCAAACTGGGAGAGCATGGCAGTGTCTTAGGCCTGTGCTTGAGTCTGTTTTCTGTCTGATGTTTCTGGGCTTCCTTTCTGTCTTGCACCATAATTGCTGAGCTGGTTTTTCCTCCAAACTGAAGAGTGAACAAAGGAATTTTCTTTCTAAGAAGAAAGCTGCTAGCAAACCCTCAGATAACTGGGAGCAGGAGATAGGAAAAGAGTTTTTGAAGGTGTCTGCACATTATATGCTTCAGTCATGTCCTAGAGTTGAAAGTGGGTATTTCTTTAACCTGGGCCATCTCTGAGTCAAGCTCTGGCTCCTCTTTTAGGGCTTCATACTCCCTGCTCCTCCACAGGCAGCTGGGGGATCTCCCTGGACTGGGAGTGTTCTTCTGTCAGAGGTGACTCCGTCAGTGTGCCTCGTTCCAGCACGGGTGGTCAGCTAGTCCTAAAGTGGGTGGCTGAGGAAAACGGGATTAACTGAAATAGGTGATTATTTTTCTCATCTAAGGCTTGGGTCAGATTTGCATCACTCCTGCTGCAGTGGAGGTGGTGAGAAGGGAGAGGGGAAGGGTGGGAAGCCCATTTTGGGGGCTGAGATGTGAACCAGGTGGTCAGCTAGCACCTAAAGAGCCTTTTCTAGCTGTACACAAGCAGCATTTATCAGATCATGTCTTGTGAATGATTAGCACCAGTTCCTGTATATGGGCCTTTAATTTCTCTTTTGAATACAGACAAATTGAGGTACAAATGTGTTTCTGAGCACCAAACACTTCTGCCCTCCAGTCAGCAGGCAGAGCAGCCCAAGCAGGTCACATGAGCAGAGAAGAGCACTTTGGTGTAGTTCTAGCTATAGTGGCTGCTACTGTTTTCTGTGTCGTTTTAATTGTAATGTCAAATATGTTGAGAGAAAGATAAATGAGCTGAGAAATCTCTTCTGTCTTCATCAGCTGCTTTGGCTAATAAGGTTCCACCCATGTGCAGTGCAATGGCTTTGATGTATTCCACTCTGAGTACTAGCAAGGGGCAAAGCTTTGTGACAGGAAAAAATGGATAGGAACTAGATAGCTGTGCTAAAATGATGACTACAAAAGTGCCACTTGCAGCTTCCAGGACTGAAACAACTTTGAATGCCAGTTGAAGAGAAGTAATGCCCACAAAAAAGCCAAAAGACAGGCAGGGGCACAGCGCTGGCTGCCGCCGTGGCTCTGGAGCTCAGCGCTGTGTGCCACGGATTAACATTCCTTCCTCACCCACTGAGGCAGCGAGAGCCGCGGTAAACACCCGGCAAGGTACAGGGAGTGAGTCAGCACTAAAAAAGGAAATAGCGTGTTGTTCTAAAAAAGGCTTCAGCCCACTCCTGTCTCCCTCGTACATGGACGTGCTAGTGCCACCCCCTGCAGCAGTGGCACCGCTAGGCGTGTGGGGAATGATGTCTCTGCTCCGCAGCATAAAGAAAGACACAGCGTTGGGCTTAGGAGAGAAAGAAAAAAGCAGCAGTTTCCACAAGGCTCTCCGCTGGTTTGAGTTTTGCCTACATGGAGAAGAGATTTGAGGAGAAGCGGAGGGATGAATAGGCCTTCAGCCCTCAGGTTTATCCAGGAGCTCTCCTGGGACAGGACAGGTCCCCACAGATGAGACCATTGCCCTTGAGAGGCTTCTTACTGCTTTGCAAGGGTGGATGGATTTGAGCTCAGTGCACTTTTCTCAGCACTTCATCCTTGTGGAACTAGATTGTGTCTGTTTGCTTGACACAAACCCCATCCGTGAGCTGCAGAAAGCACATGCCAGTGGATGAACACTGTGAAGTGAGCCAGAGCTACAGACTCTTGGTACTAGCATCAGAATCACCATCACCCAGGGATCTGAGAGCAGCCACCCTTCAAGAATTAGCTGGGCTGTTTCCACGGCAGGAAAAGCTGTGTGGCCAGCAGGGGAGCTGGGCAGGCTGTGTCCTGCAGCAGCACGAACACTGCTCTACCCTTTGGCTTCCTACAGCCCATTTTGGGCCCGCAGGGATGTCTCAGCTATCCCTATGCTCTCCCAGTCAGGAGTGGAGATGTATGAGACACCTGTAATGCCCAGACAATAAGGAAGGTAGTTCCCTTATGAAGTTAATCTTCCCTTATTAAGCTGATAAGGACAGTTAACTCCCCACAGTCATTCACAGGGTTGGTGTCAGCCTGCAACATCACGTGGAACAGCAAAAAACCATAGAATTTTAGGGGTTAGAATGGAGCTCAGAGCTCACCCAGCCCCAAGCCCTGCCCTGGGCAGGGACACCTCCCAGCAGAGCAGGTTGCTCAAGGCTCATCCAACCTGGCTGTGAACACTGCCAGGGTTGGGGCAGCCACAGCCTCCCTGGGCAACCTGGGACAGGGTCTCACCACCACAACAGGGAAAACTTCTGCCTGATATCTAATTAAATTTCCCCTCCTTCAATTTGTGCCCATTGCCCCTTGTCCTGTCACTGTAGCTCTTAACAAAGAGTCCCACAGCAAAGTCTGGAGAGAATAGCTGGCTTGTCTCAGATTAGCTCCTGCCTTGATGGACAGTGTCAACAGACTTTTGGGAATGCTGCAAGAACATTTTGTGCTTCCAAGCTGTCAAGGAGTTCAAGGAGTAGAGGATGGCATGTGAGAATTAAAGCTGATTATGGAGACTGGCATTGTTAGTGGTGAGGGGGAGTCCCCAGCATTTTCTGCAGAGATTTTTGAATCTCATTGTATAATTCATATTCTTTGAACAATGAATCAGCACATTAGGGAAAAAAATGACCGGAGAAACTAGTCAAAAATCAGTGAATCATAGTATGTTAAGGGGTTGGAATGGAGCTCAGAGCTCACCCAGCCCCAAGCCCTGCCCTGGGCAGGGACACCTCCCACCAGAGCAGGTTGCTCAAGGCTCATCCAACCTGGCTGTGAACACTGCCAGGGTTGGGGTAGCCACAGCCTCCCTGGGCAACCTGGGCCACTGTCTCACCACCAGAACAGGGAAAACTTTTTTCTCACATCCAACCTAAACTTTCCCTGCTTCAGTTTGAACCCCTTGTCCTGTCCCTGCAGTTCCTAACACAGAGTCCCTCTCTGGCTCTTGTAGCCCCTTCAGATATGGAAAAGTTGCTCTGAGGTCTCCACACAACCTTCTCTTCTCCAGGCTGAACAGCCCCAACTCCCTCAGCCTGTGCTCACAGGGAGATGCTCCAGTGCTCTGAGCAACTCTGTGGCCTCCTCTGCACTTGCTCCCACAGTTCCATGTCCTTCTGATGTTGAGGACACCAGAACTGTGTGCAGCATTCCAGGTGGGTCTCACAGAGCAGAGTAGAGGGGATGGTGGTGAGTTGTAGACACAGATTTAGCTACTGAGGGAGCAAACTTCTCTTTTCAGAGACTGAACTCTTCCCTCCTGCAAAAAAACAGACCAACAGGGTCTAGAGTCCACAGCCAGTAAGCAG
>NW_008682276.1:26077-34000 GCF_000695815.1 Acanthisitta chloris
AGAACAAAATTGGTCAGTGTTCCTTCTTCAGAGAAGTTTTGGACAACACAGGAGATGCAGCTCCCACCTCCCACTGTAATAGCAAGGAAACCTTCTGCTATTGCAGAAAACCATCTCTGTTTGCCTTCCAAGATTGTCGTTTGCTTTCATCTACTTGCAGGTGTGCACAAAGGCTGTTTTGCTGAGGCTCTTTGAAGGAGACATGATTTAAGAGGAAAGCTCTTACCTGCATTTCAGCTTGTCTTCTTGACTAGGCTGAGAAAGCATAAAATCACAAAAAACTATGTATCTCCTACCTAGTGTCTCATCTCCTATCCTTCTTCACATCATCTGTAGCCTAATTTTGTGTGCAAACAGCTCCTGCTTCTAGTAAAATGTGAAATTTGTATTACTTGAATAAGATTTAGGTCATAATGAATATTTCAGTGCACTTTACGTCTGCATGCTAATTAAATTTCACAGGACTCATCTGAGGTAGGTAACCCTCAGTTTAATCTCTGGGAATGAGAAATATGAAGATGTGATAGGCAGCTCCCTCGGCTGGAGCCATGTATTTACAGGTGTTTCATTTGAGCTAGTACAGTGAAATGCCAGGCTTTAAGGAGCTCAGCAGTTGTGTGGTGGAACACCTGTACAGTCCTGGCAGCTGGCAGCAAATGCCATGGAGGTGGGTGGAACAACAGGAGCAGATCTGCTTTTGAATGTCAGTGGCTGTTGCCATTTGGTTTTGACCAAATCCTACCGTGAAATTTAGAAAGAAAATATCAAATTAACAGTGGTCAAAGTCCAGAAGAATGAATATTTCATGCTTCAAGTTTTGTCATCAGGCTAACCAAGCCCAACTCCCTCAGCCCTTCGTCACGTGATGTGTGTTCTAGACCTCTGTAGTGATGTCAGATCTCACACTGGGGTAAGATACCACACTGAACCAGAAGAGGACAACTGAAGGATCTCAAAGTCTCTGAACCTGGCTGTGCTCCTCACAGCAGCAGCAGCGCCTGAAATCCAGGAGAGATGCTCCCTGCTGACAGCTCTCCCCTGGCAGCAGCCAGACCTTGGCAGCTCCTTGCTCTTGCAAAATTCCTGTGGTAATGTGCACTGTAACTCATCTGTGGATAGAAAGTACACATACAAGGACTCCTGGTAACATCCAGAACAGAAGGAAGGCCTTTCAGGCATTATAATTACCAGCACTCATCACTAAATGCACGTAGGTAGTTAGGGTAATTATTCCAAATTAGCAGCTGCAAGGCCTGCAGATGGGAATTTCAGGGGCTGGTAGCTATTGGGAGGAAGCATTTCTGCAGGCTGCAAAGCCCTTTCCATGTTTTGTATGGAAAATATCTATGTAATGACCCTCATGCATGATGTTAAATATTTGTGTCAACATTTCCTGCACGGATGTAATGCTTTGCTCTCCTTTCGAGCTGTGTTGGGCTCTGACATGGCATGGGTTTGGAAAGATTTTCCCAAGATCTAACCTATCAGCTCAAGTTGAAGAGCCAGGGTGAACTGGGACTCAAAGTTTGCTTCTTGTTCTCAGCTCACATGGAAAAACAATGCCAAAGGCCCTTTTGCTGGCTTTTGAAGAGAGCAAAAAGGCTCCAGCTGTTCTCCCAAGGTCTGCAGCAAACCTGAGGGAACACACTGTCAGACTTTCTTGCCAGGTTCCAGGAGTGTTTTCCCTGTGTTCATTGTGTTGTGCTCCTTTGAGTGGCTCAAGGGTAAAATAACAACCAAACAAAGCTCCTGTTTGAATCATGAGGAATGTTCTTCCAGCCATAAATGCTGTGATAGCCAACGAGTTGCTCTGGTAAGGAAGGGATTCTTGGTGCCTTTATGCACACCGTGAGCACACCACAAGCACAAATGGAGCTTCAGTCTTTAGCTTTCATGTGACTTCATTTCACTTACATAGAAAGCAAAAGGAATTTAATCAACAGAAACACAGAACTGTGAGATTTGTCCTTATCACAGTGAAGAAATTTAATTTTTAGATACTTTAATGTAAAAGGAAATCAGTCTTTCCTATCTCTTACAGTAAGATTGCAACTTCAGTCAACAAGTAAGTCTGTGTTCAGTCATTTCAACCCAGCCCTTGTCTAGCTATTTGAACATGGAATGTCAGACAAGAGAAACTTGAGAAAGTAATAATTTTCTGCATTGGGGTGCGGAAAAGGTTATTGATCAATATCTCTTTAAATTTTCCATTTCATTATCTTCGACTAAAATGAAGATGTTTCGAGCGAGAATAATTATTCTGTGAAAAATGTAGGAGTTGTTTGACAAATAATGATGTTAAGACTGAAGATGACAATTCAGCTTTGGTCTTGACAGTTGAACGGCACATTTTGCAGTGGCCTGGGCAGGGGCCACTTTCTCAGCATCGGGGCTTGTTTCAGCCGTGCTGATGTGCAGTTTAAAGCACATTTAGAAGTGAGAGTGTGTTTGTGTGTATCAGCTAACAGACAGCTCTCCAAGTCAGGTTTTTGCAGTCAGTAGTACTATCAGCTGTCAGTTAAAGAAAATCTGTTTTTTCTTAGACACTGGCTGTGTCTGCATGTGAACACCTCTCAGGTCTCCTGGCGTCTCTAAAGACCTTCCTGCTACATTAATCTCGTGTATGCTTAAGTCTTAGAGGAGAAATTAGGATGATGTATCACATTTACAGGCTTCAAGTTTGGGAGCATTTGTCACACTCCCCTTCCTGTCACCAGCCAAAGCTGAATAATGTGAAAAGTTTGTTTCTCTCCATGATCTAACCCATATTTCACTTCGATTCATGCTCTGTGCTATTACTTTGTGTAAGAATGTGACTCATAATTTTTTCTCTTACATTTATCTCTAATATTTTTATGTTCTGTGCAATCCATTTCATCTCTTCTTATCTGACTTCATCTTCCATCTCTTTTTCCTTCTGTCCTGATCTTGTTTCTTTGATTTAATATCTCTATCTTTACTTGTTCACCCTCTTTAAAAACTTCGTTTCCCGTTTAAGCCCTTTTTGGGACTCGGAGCACCAGGTCTGCTCACCTGGGGTGTGTGGCTAGTTCATCTGTCTCGCAAGGGCAGTGAAGATGACAGGGATGTCGTGTTAGTGATTTCAATCCAGTTGACAGACAGATCATGTTAGTGATTTCAATCCAAGCCCCAAGACAGCTGAAACCAATGGGAGCATTTACTTCAGCTCCTCAATGAGCTCTGTAGAAGATCTCAAACATGTTAAACTTGAAAACCTTTGTTAGCTATCCTGCTCTGCAGCAGCTCCTAAGCATGCATTTAACTGGAGTTCCAGGTTTATAGTCCATCAGTAAATAACGCCATTATGCTGTTTAATATGCATGGAGTCATTATGCTGATAAAGGATGTGATGCTGCCAAGTACCTCAGCCGTGATCCACTGCTGAACTCTGTCACATCCTTCTCTTTGACCATGAGTCCTTATGATGCATTTCAGGGATCATAGCCTTTAAGTAAAGTAGATGCTTAAGTGTGTTTCTGGGTTAGGACCAGAGCTCTCAGCACCTTGGAAGATTGAACAAAGCAGAAGGAATCAGTGATCCTGGCAGAGAGAGGTTTTCTGGGTCTTAAAACAAGGCTGTGGGTTGGGAAATCTCCTCCTGCTCAGCTTTCTGACAGCTTGGGGTGCACAGATATCCATCCACCAGCTGTGGATTATAGCAATCTCACCACTTGGACAACCACCTCAGCTGCACAAAGGCAGCCAAAGCACAGTGTTAATCCACTGGTTACAT
This sequence comes from Acanthisitta chloris, assembly GCF_000695815.1. Taxonomy (NCBI): domain Eukaryota; kingdom Metazoa; phylum Chordata; class Aves; order Passeriformes; family Acanthisittidae; genus Acanthisitta; species Acanthisitta chloris. The sequence continues at coordinate 29,832 of NW_008682276.1, forward strand.
TCCTGAGACATTGCAGTCTCTATGAGCTATTTTGCAGCCTCTAAATAAGAAAAAAACCCAACAAATTACCATTTTTACTTTCTTCCCCACAGAAGTTTGCCCCAAAATCAGAATCTAAGCCATTTATGCCAAGGTCACATCTTAGTTGAGCTTAAATACAGCATTCACCTTCTTGAAAAGTCTCCAAGGGTCATATAGGGAGAGTTGGTAATACACTTTGAAGTGCTCAGGTTTCAATGAGTTTTAAGGGTGAGACTTCCAATCAACTTACAGTTACCAGCTGAAAATCTGTGCAAACTTTTAAGAGGTTAGGCTAAGCTCCTTCCTGTGATTTAGAGCATGTCTACAAGCTGATATTGCAGTTGAGCTCACAAACCATGACTTGATTGTTCCTTGGGTTCCAACACTGATAAACTCAACATTTTCAGCTTTGAAGTTGAAATTGAAATGGCCAAATCATTTAGGGACCTCAGAAATGGCTTTATAAGCTCTGTTTCTGGAGAATAAAAAACTTATGGCTTGTGAAATGAAAAATTGAAGGAAAAAAAGTGAAGAGAATAAAGCACATTCCGTGTGTGTGTTCTGTGGTCTCCATTAGGTTCCTCAGGATGAATGGGGAGGATACCCAGCCGGGGGGAAAGATGAAGAGATCCCCTGCAGAAGAATGAGGAGTGGGAGCTACATTAAGGCTATGGGAGATGAGGAAAGTGGAGACTCTGACACCAGCCCCAAGACATCGCCAAAACTAACGGTTCGGCCAGAGTCGCTGTTAAAATCCATTGGACAGAGACCACTGGGAGACCATCCAAAGTAAGTGTTGTCTCACCATGTGGGGCACCTTTCTGAGAGCTGCTATGGCTTGGGTAATCTTCCTTTGTGCCTTACTGGTTGTGGTCAGCAGCGGTAGGGAAAAATGTAGCTACAGAGCTTAACTTCTGTGGCTTCGTTTGAGATTAGCTAGTTCCTTGTGATTTCTGGATATAAAACTGGTATCCTCCAGCCAGGAAATCAACCTGCTGCTTCAGGATCGGTTTGTGTTTGCTGAAGGAAATACAAACCTGTTTTATCAAAAGTGTAAAATGCTGGATTTTTCTTCTCTAGAAGGACTGTTTGGTAATATAAGTCTTTGTTTTTTCCTTGCTTGCTTTGAAATAGAACATACACTGTATTCTATACTAGATGAAATAGAAAATACGCTCTCTTCTATGCTAGATATAATAGCAAATATATAATTGGCATCTTGCACCTTTTTATCGGTGTCAGCCGTACTGTAACATACTCCTTGAAACACAACGTGAGGATTTGGTGTGAGTTATTTCTCATACTGTCTGCAGTATTGCCTATTAAATAGCTAAAGCAGATCTTAAACCTAGAGGGAGATAAGTAGCTATATATGTTTTCTGTTATATCTTTATTTTTCTCTCCTTTTTATCCTTTCAATGTATCATTTTGTAGCTGAACTGTAAGTATAGCTGTGAGGAAAGTGTCAGAGTGGTGTAAAACCTGCAGCTTCTACTAATCTGGGTGTTTCTCGTGGCTTAGAAGGTTGATCTTTTTACCTGGGACACAAACTGAAGGAATCAAGAGTGAAACCTTTGATCAAAGGTTGTTCACAGTTCTGTAGGTAATGCCACGTGTAGTGTGTCAGAGTGACTCACCTTTTCATGAAACAAGACAAGAACTTCAGGCAAAAATCCTTATGGCTTAATTCAGTTGAAGCATTTAGTTTGCAGTCTGCAGGAAAACCAGCCACTTTCACTGTTGCTGAAGTGCTCACCACTTCAGAGTGTCATGTAGCTTGGTCATGCCTGTGTAGGGTCAGTTCAGGTGCACAGCCAAAGGTAGCTGAACTGTGAGCTGCTGGAAGATATCTGAGGTACCATGAAACTGCATGTGCAAGTCTCTGCTCTGGATTGGCAAAAAAATCCAGGCAGGATAGTTTACAGCCTCTCAAAGGTGCCAGAGACCCTTGTTTAGGTCACTGGGGAAAATGCTGAATGTGAATCTGAAGGGTTCTCTAGCACATTAGTTCTGATGAGGAAACCTGACCTATAACAAAAGTATTGCTGGCCTGAGTGCAGAAACCTGATCACGTGCTCTGAGAAGGTTTTGGAGTGGTCCCTGGCTAACATGTTGCCTGAGCCTGTGTCCCACCACTGCCTGGCTGTGTTCTGGGCACTGGTGCACCCCAGGGATCATTTGATTGCAGTTTTGGAGGGTATGTCTTTTCTCTTCTAGTGGCACAAACTCAAATCTCTTCTCAGAGACCATTGCAACCTTCCAAGTGCTTAGACCAGATAGAATATACTCTATGCCATTCCTTGTTTCAGCTATGGTTGGGCCTCCCACAGCACCAATTTTCAAAGTCTCAGGGCATGTGCTCGACCACTGCAGCTCCCAACCAGCTCGAGGCAGCCGCTAAACACACATATTGAAGCAAGGAATAGATTTGAAGGGAAAAAAGTATGTCTGATCTGTTAAATCCTGAAGGCAGGTGGTTATTAGGAGGTTACTACCAAATGTTGTCTTTTCTGTCAGTTTTCCATGTGTGGCAAATGCACCTCTCGAGCTGTAATGGATTAAAGCCTGGGTGCATGTGCTGGGGTTGTCAGCTGGCTTGTTCAGAGCCCCAGGGGGTTTCCTGGCAGGGTTAGCACTACCCACAGTCAGAAAAGGAGGAAGATTTCTGTAATACTGTGAGATGTTGTTCGGGGCTGTGTTGGGAATTTGTCAGGAGTGCTGCAGCAGGGGTAACTGAGCAGTTTTAAATCCCCAGCTTTCCCTTGCAATGAAAGGCAGCACCTTAGATCTGCCAGCCTAACAGGCAGGGCTTTTCCAGTGAGCTACAAGCAGAAATGTGGCAACTGGTCTGGTTCCTTTCTCACAAAAATATGCAAATTTCAGCAATCCTTAAGCAGACAGAAAATTTTCTGTCACGCAGAAAGTGCTGACCCTGACCCTCAGGTTTCCCCACGAGCCATCTCCTGCCTGTGTGCCCTGTCACTGTGCTTAGCTCTTCTGTCTGGCAGGTTTCTGTGAAGGATGGGGCGATGGGGTTGGGGTTGCCCTCCTCCCCAGCTTGGTGCAGTGCTCCCCACTGCAGGCCCAGTGCAGAGCTGGTGCTGTGGGCACCATTCCTGCATGGGCAGCAGGGCTGGGCAGCCTTTCTGGCTCCTGTTTGAGGAACTGCACCATTCAGGATGTCAGCAGTGTTAGCTGCTTTGCCTGGCTGGAGGGGCCCAGAGAAATCACATGGGGCTGTAATTCCCTGGTCCTTGCTGGGGTGACACAGTGGCTCAGAGATGGGATCTGCCAGGGCACCAGTAAACCTGTCATAAAAGCTGAGTATCAACAGCTTTGGCAGTATAAAACATGCACTGGCTACAGAACAAATGTAGTGGGATTTCATAGGAGTAAGCCTAGTTTTCCATCACTATCCTGAGCAGGATAAAACAAAAATTAGAACAACTTTCACTTTACCTTCAACACACATTTGGCATGTGTTCGTGCTTCTTCCCTAAGTTTTTTCAGGCAAGGTTTTTTTGTTCCCATTTAAATTCTGTTCCCTCTTTGACAAAAGTAAGTCTATTTCTTGGTTTGTGCTGCTCAAAGATTCAGCAGATTGGACATTAAATATGTATGAACAATAAAAATGCATATTTGTCTCTAAATAAATAACATACAAGTAGGTAAATGTAACTCATATATAACAGAAGCATTAAAATTCTACAATAATTTCATTGAAGTTGCTTTTGGAAAGGAGTGTATTTTGCTTCAGGTAGGGATAAAAGAGAAGTGCAGAATCTGCCCCTGCTGGGCTACACAGTTGGCAGAAGCAGGTCATGGACACAGTCACCTCTGTCTGCTAGCGCAGCATGGTCCCAGCTGCTTCCAGCCTGCCCCACCTGGCTCAGCTCTGCATGGTGTCCAGGTGTGTGTCAGGGACTAACTCAGAACCCCAGAACACTCAGAGATGGAAGGGACCCTTGGGGCTCACCCAGCCCAACCCCTGCCCTGCACAGACATCCCTGACACTCACACCCTGTGCTGAGAGCATTGGCCAAACACCTCTGGAGCTCTGTCAGCCTTGGGGCTGTGACACTGCCCTGGGAGCTGTTCAGGGCCCAAACACCTCTGGGGAAAGAAGAACCAGTTGCTAATCTCCAGCC
>NW_008682276.1:34328-37056 GCF_000695815.1 Acanthisitta chloris
ACTGCACATTTGTTTAATAGACCTTCAAGTCCTGTGTCCAATTCATTTGTGAGGATGCAGAAGAGCACTGGGCCTAAGCTGGAGCCCTGTGAACCCACTAGTGGCCAGTGCCAGCCTGATGTGGCCCCACTCACCATAACCCTTTGTGCCAGTTGCTCACCCATCTCATAGTGTGTTTGTCCAGTTTCATGCTGGACATGAAGGAAGGACTAACTCTGTTGGTCTCCTCTGTTAGCTCCTCTCTCCACAGGGTGAGTTGAAGCACAGGTGAGTTGGCCTGGCCACAGGGGCAGGTAAGGGACCTGGCTGTTTCTGAGTACAGCTGTAGCATAAGGGTCTCCATTAAATGTGCCTCTGTATCTAGATTACTCAGCAAAGATAAATTCATTTCAGCTCCTTCTTTATGAATGCTGTTTCAAAAAGCTGAATAGTGTTTTGCACTACTTAGTCCTGTAACATCAAGTTAAAATCCAATGTAATTTATTAGTGCTGTTAGGAAATTGCATTGGAGCGAAATGTAATGCAATAAGGTTTGCTGTGGTAGAGACAGTACACAATCCTTTCAGCCTTTCGCTGTCTTGGTATGGTGCCAGCAGTCCCTGTTGCATGTGGAAATTGCCCTGACTCCCAGTGGTCCCAGGAGAAAACAATATTCATTTTTTACCATTTTTTTATGGTTAGATGCACAAAATCTTTGGGATGTCAGTTTTGGTATGATGTGAACAAATATAGAGGGGAAATGCAAGCTCTGTCCATTCAGTCCATGTTTTCTGCTGTGCTGGGATCATAGAATCATAGAATTTTAGGGGTTGGAATGGAGCTCAGAGCTCACCCAGCCCCAAGCCCTGCCCTGGGCAGGGACACCTCCCACCAGAGCAGGTTGCTCAAGGCTCATCCAACCTGGCTGTGAACACTGCCAGGGCTGGGGCAGCCACAGCCTCCCTGGGCACCCTGGGACAGGGGCTCACCCCCCTCCCAGGGAAAAGATTTTTTTTCTCACATCCAACCTAAACTTTCCCTGCTTCAGTTCCAACCCCATAAATATAATTTCTCTGTATTTGTGACAAAACCAATCTCAGCTGAAAAGAAAACAAGGGTTTGGGACTCTGCAGTGGAAAAATGATTCTGTGAATGAAGATAATATTCCAGCTATTTGATGCTTCTTGTTTTCAAGGAAAGTGTACTTAATATACTGATTATGCAAATGAACAGGACGGCTGTAGAAACAGCAAATTTCATTCTCAGTATCTCCTTTTTGAAGTGTTGCAAGACTCTGAAAACTGTCTCCCCATTTAGTCAAAAGGGATAACAGCAGCATTTAGCCCGAAGTAAATACTCTCCATTTGAAGGTCGTGCTGGTATCACTCACACAAATGAACAGTTGTGCTGTGCTGAAGTTTCCCATTATGCTCTGAGGTTTCTCACAGGAAACTAGGTGCTGCAAACATGAAGATAAAATAGGTTAAGCTACAATAACTTCAGTGACAGCAATGTCTACTTTACTGTCGTGAAGCTCTAGTGGCACTTTCCTGTGTCAGCTTGTAGTCCAGACACCTTAAGCTGGTGGATGCATCTTCCCATGGCCAACTGATGCTAGTTGGACTGTTATCCAAGGGATATCCACGTGGTCTGTTCTGCAGATTCTCTTAGGGCAGCAAAAGTGCTGCCAAAGCACAGAGCAAGGGGAATAAACTGCACGCAGAAGATCTGGTAGCACTTAGCTGCTGGGCCCCTAAGAGGGACTCTGTGTTAGGAACTGCAGTGAAAGGACAAGAGGCAATGGGTTCAAACTGAAGGAGGGAAAGTCTAGGTTGGATGTGAGAAGAAAGTTTTTCCCTGTTCTGGTGGTGAGACACTGCTAGAGATATTAGTGTCCTGTTCCAGTGTTATCCATTGCTGTGCACCAGTGATGCAAACCTTTTTATTATTTAAGGGTAATTTTAAATTTACCATTGACTCTTCTCCTGCATTTTAATTTGGGGATGGTTCGGAACATTTTCAATAGTAGAGATGGGGAAAATCACTAGAAAAGTAAACATCATCTTTTCTATGCTTTTTGTTTATTGTTGGGTGTTTTCCCCCAATCTTCTGCCTCTAAAAAGCCTCATTACACAGTTCATTAGTAGCTTTCTGAGGCCCTAGAGTGTGGGAGCATCTCAGAGTCTCTGAGGGGTGAAATTGGAGATTTACTGAGGAGAGTTTGAGGGCTAATTACAAAGCCTTATCAGCTAATAATGCAATCAGAGGGCCACTGGGCACAGCAGTAGTGTTCTCTGCTGCACTCGGTGAGATCTGAGTTAGATTAGTCCACAGGGTTAAGGAATGCTGTCATCTCACACGCACAGCATCTTTTGTGGGGTCAGAAGACACCCCCATCCCTTATTCCTCTGCAGAATGGTAGGAAGGGCTCTCAAGCATCTTAGGCACCTTGTTCTCTGAGGAACAGCATAGCACGAAACCCAGAGAGTCACTGACGTCTCTCCTGCCTCACTGCAGCAAACTTTGTGTTGTGGGGCTGACATGGATTACCCTGGATCAGGGATGGAAAGGGGATCCTAAGGCTCTAGACGAAGTGCAGAGTCTTCTCAGGAGCAGAACTGGCTTTTCTCAGAAAGGTGCAGTTCCACGATGGATTGTGGTGAATATGCAGCAAGGTTCAGGCCAATCTCACAAGCACAAATACTGACGTGCAAGAGGAAATGTGTTTCTGGTGCTTGTTCATTCCTGC
>NW_008682276.1:37068-43709 GCF_000695815.1 Acanthisitta chloris
TTTCACTTGAAAGGGATCAAAAGCTGATTTTCTCAGTTGCTTAGTTTTCAGCAAAAATGATCTGAAAATTGAGATGCTTTTGGTTAACAAAGCAGAGATCTTACATATATATATTTTCGCTTCTCCCAATTCCACTCAGTTTTTCCCCCAGAAATTACATAGTCTCTTCAATACCTTCAACTCCAGCATGAGAAGGTCACTTATTTGCTTTGGACCTATTGGCTCTAATAGATTTACATGTGTGTTGAATTTCAGCTCATGTTGGATGCTTTGCTGAGTCCTGCTGCTCTGTAGCCTACACTTGTTCTGACCAAGTGTGACCTTTTGTGTGCGCACATCTCTGGGTACTAAAAGCAAATGAGGGAAGAAGTAGTGAGACAGGTTCCTGAGGAAAACTGTGGCTATTTAAATGCCATAAATGTATTTAGGAACATACATCCAATATATGAGTTCTGCTGAAATCCTTTCGCTGAACTGCTGCATGATGCTTTAAGTGTCTCTGCGTTTTTGCTGTTGTGACTCTGCAGAACAAGCTCAAAATAGGATATTGGGACAAGACTTTTAGGATTAGCTCTATGTGCAGATATGTCACCTTTTACAGACCAGACCTCTGAGTTTAGATTTCCCACGTTTTATTATGTGCAAGTGTTGCATTATTTGAAATAGGGGCTTGATTGAGTCGCCATCCTCTCTGTCTTTGCAAGGAGTGATGAAACCTCCAAAGTGTTTAAGTATTCTGGATGATTTCCTCCCATTCTCCTCTGGTTCATGTTGTACCAAACCCCTAAGCCCTTACGATGGTAAGGATTCTCCCAGCAGTGATTAGTGGGCATTTCATTAGGATGGAAGGATCAGTCTCCACCTCCTTTCCAACATAGTCCTATAATAAATAGAATGTTCAGTCTCTTTCAGGCACAACTTTCCAAAAAGGCTATGGGTCAATGCTGAAATATATAGGCATCTTAAAAAATTAATGTGGCCCAAGTCCTCCTATCTGTCAGTGATCAAAGAGAAGCCTCAGCCTGGCAAAGATCAGAGAATAACTTCCTTGCTGCATGTAAATTCCCCAGGTTTATGTGCACTCTCAGTTTGTCAGGGAGCCAGACTCAGCGTGCTGAATCAGACTCGATGTCTGAGCGCCCCAGTGAGCTCCCTGCAGGCACATCTGGGCCCTCTGCAGACCCCTCTGGACCTCAGCAGGGCCCCACAGAGACATGGGGCGACCTGCAGCTGCTCTGCAAGGGCTCTGGCAACTAAGCTTCATCACTAGGTTCTGGTCGATGAGTTATTTCATGGATCTAAAAAGACATAGTGAAGATAGACCCGGGTAGAGAAATGAACATCCATTGAAATGCAAAACTCTGGGTAAAATGGGGTTTGATAACTGCTGCTACCTCGAGAATCCTAATGCACCTCTCTTTGGGGCACCCGAGATGAATTCTTTTACAAATTTCAGCCTTTTTTTGTCCCAGAATGATACTTCTGAATTGCACAGTCTGATTTGAGCAGCAGTGATTGTACTTCCTGTAATGCTCCCATTGAGGCTCAGATTTTATGACAAACGCAGCCGTGATCATGAGCATAAAAAGGAATGATTTTAGAATATGGCAATTCCACAAATTAATTTCATGTAAAATGGACTCTCTTTGTATCGGATGCTCTCTGAATGCACCTGATAGGCCCATTCAAGTCAGAAGGTGACCTGCCTGCTGCAGCTGTTAGCAAGATTTTAGTTCACTCCTGGTTCCTCCTTGACTCAGGGTGCACTGGTGGCTGAACATCTGACAGGGAAGAGAGGAACTGAACCCTATTCTGAGTGTGAGTGGATCAAGGAATGACCTTGGCAAGTGTATGACATTTACTGCATTGTTGGTGTCATGGTCATACTTTCTTAAGCAAAAGTATTAGGCTTATGGCAAAGTGTGTGATTGTCAATCACTTATTAGGTAATGAAATGGAGACAGTACAAACCAAACCACGAACAGGGTGACAGAGATCTTGTTCTTCATAGAATCAGAGTCACAGGATTTAAGGGTTGGAATGGACCTTACAGATCACCCAGCCCCAAGCCCTGCCCTGGGCAGGGACACCTCCCAGCAGAGCAGGTTGCTCAAGGCTCATCCAACCTGGCTGTGAACACTGCCAGGGTTGGGGCAGCCACAGCCTCCCTGGGCACCCTGGGACAGGGTCTCACCACCCTCATAGGGAAAAACATTTTTCTCACATCTAGCCTAAACTTTCCCTGCTTCAGTTTGAGCCCCTTGTCCTGTCACTGCAGTTCCTAACACAGAGTCCCTCTCTGGCTCTTGTAGCCCCTTCAGATATGGAAAAGTTGCTCTGAGGTCTCCACACAACCTTCTCTTCTCCAGGCTGAACAGCCCCAACTCCCTCAGCCTGTGCTCACAGGGAGATGCTCCAGTGCTCTGAGCAACTTTGTGGCCTCCTCTGCACTTGCTCCCACAGTTCCATGTCCTTCTGATGCTGAGGACACCAGAGCTGTGTGCAGCACTCCAGGTGGGTCTCACCAGAGCAGAGGGGGAGGATCACCTCTTTTGCTCTGCTGCCCACACTCCTTTTGATAACTCCCTTTCCTTGGGAGTTATACACTCCCTGATGCCCCTGGGGTGGTTTGGCAGTCAAACACTGCTGCTCAGGAATCTGAATTTGTAGGGAGAAGTTGGGGGATTTCTTTGTTTTGTTTTCACCCTGGATTATCTGTGGAATGTCAACAAATGTCCCCCTCTAAATCTGGCATTTCAAACCATCCTAAAAGTGAAACCATGTTGTTTGTCAGTCATACCTCTCACCAAGAAGCTAAAGGATTTATCCTCTGCAGAACATGCAATGATGCACAAGTCCTGATGCAGTTCTGTGTGTTGTAATTCTAGCTTACAGTTACACTTGTCATACAGCAGTGACAAGGAAACATCCCACAAACCCTCCTGGGCATTCATCAGCATCTGAGCTCAGTGATGACAGAGCATGGGCTGAATGCTGCACCAAGTGATAAACCTGCTGAGACCCTGTCCCAGGTTGCCCAGGGAGGCTGTGGCTGCCCCAACCCTGGCAGTGTTCACAGCCAGGTTGGATGAGCCTTGAGCAACCTGTTCTGGTGGGAGGTGTCCCTGCCCAGGCCAAGAACAGTTAGTTTTTACAAGGAGAAGAGTTTGTGGCTTTGTGGAAGCCTCTTAAATGAGGAAGTAGGATGAGGTGGCTGTAGCAGGTTGAGCAGGACTCTTATAGCAGAGTGTTGGGGGTACTTCCTCAATCTGCCAATGACAGAAGGATACATGGCCCAATGCTGACTTCTGTGATGGTGGTTTAGAAGATCTTGAACAGGACAGATGGAAGCCAGGAGGTAAAGAGGATTCTAGGGAGCAGGAAGGATCAGGACCTGGGTTGGTCTAGAGAGAAGGAGAGCTGTACTTGGGGTTCTGGTGCTGGGGGAAGGGGCAGCTTCCAGGTAGGAGCAAATGTGAGGTTTGGGTACAGAGGCCTGAGTTTTTGCAGACTAGAGGAATGCAAGAAATAGGAGGCAGTGATGCAAGACTCTTAGGAACTGCTGGGGATTGCTTTTGGACTGCTGCCTCCTCCCTTATTCCTCTAGTTTTCATTGGAATATGCAGCCCAACCTCACTCTAGGCCAGGTTGAGATGCTATCCCAGCTGTGCAATCAGATGTGCTGTCCCAGATAAGCATCTCATGCTATAGCTCACTCTATGTGGTTATAACACAGTGTTTTGTCATTGCTGAACACACTCAGGCAATGTGCTGAATGCTGGAAGTGCTGGTGCTAATTGAACTGTCCTCACTGTGAGTCCTAAAGCTTCAGTTTTAGACTAGAGGTTCTCAAGAGCTGCAAGGTCGTTACATGGGACTGCCTTTTCCCCAAAAAGTTCTAGGCTTCAAGCCTTGCTTTCAGCTGAGATACTGAGATACTGAGATACTTCATCTCATTAAAGTTAAGAGCTCTTCCTAGCTGCCTTGAACATCCTCTGAAGCCAGTGGGAAATGGAAAGCAACCCTTGAGGGCAAAGAAGCTTTTAAAGGAGATCTCTTCCTGAAATCTTGTCTATTTGGAACAACAAATAGGAAGAGACCTGACATACCAAATGAAGTTTTCCTACTAGTCTCACCCTCTTCCTCCTTTTTCATAGTACCAAACTTGAGAGTCGACTCGTTGATGTTAATGTGTACGTTTGTTTACTGGTCCTGGAGATGACCAGTCAAACCCTCCCATGCTTGCCTTGCCCTTCCTTAGTGATCATCTGAGGTACAAGATCATCTGTGCTACTACAGAGCATGAAAGAAAGCTACTCTCTTTTGTCAAAGCAAGAGAACTGTGATGTTTTGGAAGTTAAGGTCAACGATTTGTTGGAGGGAGGTGGGGGATGTGTGTCCTGCCAGGGCTGCAGGGAGAAGACAGAGGGAATGGCCTTGAGCTGAGCCAGGGCAGAGTCAGATTGGGTGTGAGGAGAAATGTTTTCCCTGTTGTGGTGTTCAGCACTGGGATATTGCCCAGGGAGGTGGTGCAGTCACCATCCCTGGAGGTGTTTCAGAGGTGTCTGATGTGGCACTGGAGGGGCTAGGTTAGGGTTTAGGGGTTCCAGCAGTGACAGGTTCAGGGTTGGATTCGATGATCTTACAGGTCTCCCCCAACCTTGATGCTTCTATGATTTTGTTCCTAATCTTATAGATAGAGTGAATGTCATTAAAAATCACCATTTACCAGTATCAGATGTTGACTGTGTTTTCTAGTACTGTTGACAAGCACAAAAGTTCCTTGAGCAACAGATGACGAGAGCAACTTCCCCACGTAATGCTAACGTTTTGCTTCTGGATCATGTCTATAATCAGGTCATCATTTCATCTGGCACCGACACATTTATCCCAGCAGATAACTTTGAGAATACATCTTCGAAAGAAAAGCTAATAATTTCTTTGTATTGGGGAAATTTCAAAGTACTAATCAAATGAATGTAAAATTGCTTTTATGGCCTAGGACATGTAACATTTCTTCTGCTGCACTTCCATGAATCACTTAATCTGCTCTGATAAATGAAAAATTACTGGACTGTCAGCTAATATGCAGAGTCATTCATCAAAGCTCAGCTGCTGAGCAGTGCTGTGGAGTTCTGGGCTCCTTCCCCTCAGGAATCATTGCTGTAGAAATTGTTGATTTTCTTTAATGACAGCAATACCTCACCAGGAATGTGATTAGTGAAACTGGAGGTTGCTGAGCATTGCTTAGCGCAGGAGACAGTTATTAGGATCCACTTTCAAGTAATTAGTTTTAAGGAGTTCATCCAGTAATTAATAATTTATAATTTAATTCTATTTCTGCTATCTGTGCTTAGTTTTAATGGTGAAATCTCAAATGTCTCATTCACCAGCTGTTTATGAACTCAGAATCCCAGGTTTTGCCACCTGGTGATGACCAGCAGAAGGTCCAGGGGAGACTCATCTAAGCGTTTTGGAAAATACTGAAGTAGCAACACCAAACAGGTGACTGACAATGCCAGACAGATTCAAGGTCTCTCTGCCCTTGTGAGACCTCACCTGGAGCACTTTGGCTGGGTCTGGAGTCCTCAGCACACAAAAAATGTGGACCTCTTAGAAAGGGTGCAGATGAGGCCGCCAAGTTGATCAGAGGGGTTGGAACACCTCTCCTGTGGGGAGAGCCTGAGAGAACTAGGATCATTGAGGCTGGAGAAGAGAATGCTCTGGGGAGACCTCATTGCAACCTTCCAGTGCCTAAAGGGGACTATAAAGAAGAGTGTGTAAGAGGTGTCTGGATCTGGCACTGGAGGATCTGGGTTAGGGTTTAGGTGCTCCAGCAGTGACAGGTTCATAGTTGAACTCAATGATCTTAGACGTCTCCTCCAACCCTGATGGTTCTATGATTCTAAGACAGAGTGACTTTTTACATGGGCAGATAGTGATAGGACAAGGAGGGAATGGTTTTAAACTAAAGGAGGAAGGATTTAGGTTAGATGTTAGGAAGGAGTTCCTCCCTGTGAGGATGCTGAGGCACTGGAACAAGTTGCCCAGGGCTGTGAATTCCTCATCCCTGGAAGTGTTCAAGGTCATGTTGGATGGGGCTTGGAGCAACCTGGACTAGTGGGCGTCATCTCTGCCCTTGGCAGAGGGTTGGGACTACATGGTTGCTTCTAACACACACCATTCTGTGAGTCCATGATGATGTAAAGCACATGCAAAGACTCAGAATGACACAAAGCAGTGTCGGTCAGCAGCCTGCTACCTGTAGAGAAAAAGGAGTTTTAGATCCATGTCCTCAAGATAGGAAGGACATGGAACTGTGGGAGCAAGTGCAGAGGAGGTCACAAAGTTGCTCAGAGCACTGGAGCATCTCCCTGTGAGGACAGGCTGAGGGAGTTGGGGCTGTTCAGCCTGGAGAAGAGAAGGTTGTGTGGAGACCTCAGAGCAACTTTTCCATATCTGAAGGGGCTACAAGAGCCAGAGAGGGACTCTGTGTTAGGAACTGCAGTGACAGGACAAGGGGCAATGGGTTCAAAATAAGGGAGGGAAAGTCTAGGTTGGATGGGAGAACAAGGTTTTTCCCTGTTCTGGTGGTGAGACCCTGTGCCAGGTTGCCCAGGGAGGCTGTGGCTGGCCCACAC
>NW_008682276.1:43750-65771 GCF_000695815.1 Acanthisitta chloris
CTTGTGGGAGGTGTCTCTGCCCAGGGCAGGGGTTGGGGCTGGGTGATCTGTAAGGTCCATTCCAACCCCTAAATCCTATGATTCTATGATCCTGCCAGCTCCCAAATGTAGATAGCAAGGCTCTACCTCATCTATGGGAATAAAAAACGCTTGTTTTTATCATCTGAAACCAAATGAAACCCACTATCAGACAGCTATCTTCATCGCAGCATCACTTTGACTTAGTGACTTAATTAACCTCTGAGCACGTCTGCAGAAATCTCACACATTTTTGTGGCTCTAGCAGGTACAGCATAGCTGCTACATAGTTTACCTCTAGCACGAGGTTATAGAGGCGTTCCATGGAAGGCACTGAATAAAGACAGGAAGAAATTTTCTCCAGGGAAATTGCTTAGGAATCTGAAACATTGCTTGCCTTGAACAAAGATGAAAACAAAGCCTGTCCTTTTTTACCCTTCACCAGCTTTGTTGCTCTTCTTTGGACATGCTCCAGCAAAATTTATTAGGAACAATTTCTGAAAGGATTATCAGACACTGGAACAGGCTGCTCAGGGAAGTGGTTGAGTCACCATCCCTGGAGGTATTTAAAAACATGTAGATGTGGCACTTGGGGACATTGTTTAGTGGTGGCCTTGGCAGCACTGAGTTAGCAGTTGACTTGATGATCTTAAAGATCTTTTCCAACCTAAAGGACTCTGTGAGCCCAAGGCAGCTTGTCTAGAGGAGCAGCTAAGCCAGCCAGTGGCTCATGCACCAAGGAAGCACGGCCACGGCTGTGCTGACCCTGGGGTGGCTGACTCAGGGGGAGCACATGGAAGTGCTTGAGAACAGGTCTCCCAAGTAGAAGCTTGGAAAGGTCTCTAAAACCCATCTGCTCTTACAGCTGGTGATGTGAGATGGATCATCACTTGCTGGACATCAAAGTGTGTGGCCACACAGGGAGATGGAACTCAACACTGTTTGCTTTATCTAGTCAAAGCTGTGGTGAAAGGTCTGAGAGTCCTCCCTGAATGCTCCTCAGGGATTGCATCCAGGCCACTATCAGCTTGTGTCCAGTTAGTGAGGAAGGCTGAGTCATTCCCCAACACACTCAGTGTTCAATAAATATGGTTGGAGAAACAAGACCATGGTTTGTGCCTCACCTTGCAGCAGGAGCTGAACCTGTGGCTTTCCCATTCACTGACTGGTTTGGTCCTTCCAGTGAGGAAACTTCACCCTTCACAGAGGCGTTCCCGACAGCCTGGGTCACGTCACAGCCACTGCTGGGCTGAGCAGCTCAGCATGAAGGAACTCTGTGGCCAATATTAGACCTTCAACTGGCACAAATCTATTGTCCCCAGAAACTGTTTCTGTTAGAGCGACATTTCAGGGCTAAATATAAGAACTGCCTATTTAGCACTTGAAACCAAATATTTCCTGGGACATGAGTTCATTTCTGCACTGGTTTCAGAGGTTCTGAGGGCTCTGGTGAACCTAGTTTGTGACTTAAACTGTTTTGTATTAAAAGCAAAGTGCTGTTCTTTGCTTGGGTTTATTTACTTGATAGATAATCAATACATTTAAAACAAAACCTGACAACTAGCACACCCTTGGGGTGAGAGCATGCTGAAGGGGCTTGGTGTGGTGCGAAGGTCCCAGTCCTCCAAACTGGGAGGTGTGTTGTAAGCAAACCATTTCTAGAACCTCCTGCAGTTGCTCTGAGTACCTTGCAGCCAGGCAGGAAGGGACCTGGGAGTGTGGAGAGACAGGAGCTGAGCAGGAGCCAGCAGTGTGCTCAGGGGGGCAAGAAGGCCAATGGCATCCTGGGCTGGAGCAGGAACAGTGTGGTCAGCAGGACCAGGAGGTGATTCTGCCCCTGCACTCGGTGCTGGTGAGGCCACACCTTGAATCCTGTGCTCAGCTCTGGGCCCTCAGCTCAGGAGGGACATTGAGGGGCTGGAGCAGGTCCAGAGCAGAGCAACGAGGCTGGGGAAGGGACTGGAGCACAAGTGGCATGAGGAGAGGCTGAGGGAGCTGGGGGGGTTCAGCCTGGAGAAGAGGAGGCGCAGGGGAGACCTTCTCACCCTCTGCAACTCCCTGACAGGAGGTTGGAGTCAGGTGGGGGTTGGTCTCTGCTCCCAGGCAACCAGCAGCAGGACAAGAGGGCACAGACTCAAGCTCTGCCAGGGGAGGGTTAGGTTGGAGATTAGGAAGAGATTTTTTCCAGAGAGAGTGCTCAGGCATTGGAATGTGCTGCCCAGGGAGGTGGTGGATTCCCCATCCCTGGAGGTTTTCAAGCTGAGACTGGATGTGGCACTTAGTGCCATGGGCTAGTGACCACCGTAGGGTTGGACTTGATGATCTTGGAGGTCTTTTCCAGCCTGGTTGAGTCTATGATTTATTAATGTTTATTTTTAGATGAACATGGGATATTTTAATCATTTGTAAAACTATATCAGTCCTTTGAAGATAAAAGGTCTCTTGATGCCTAACACACTGATGAAAATCAGATGACAAGTAGCAGGTTTTGTCTATGAGGGAAGATTTTTAGCTGCTTTGGTTTGTGTTTTAGCCCTGGTTGTTGTTCTTATTGACCTAGACATTCTCTTTTAGTAAAGTTCAGCATGAAGAGCCAGGAGGATTGATGATGTTTAAATGCAGCAAAGCTTAAAATCTCATATCATCTAGGTAGCAGCACTACAGACACTCTTTGCTTGTGCTAAGACGTTTGACTACAACAGGTCTATTATGCTTTACACAGAGCAGGACTTGGGCCCTGGGGAATGGGTTTGTGAATCTCCTACAAATTACTGTCTTTAGTGTCTTAATTGATTCCATCTGTAGTTTCACAGCCTTTCCTTTTTTCTCTTCCTCTTTCCTTTGTAGTCAGAGCTACCTTCAAACTGCAAGCGACGTGTCTGGGGGTCACAACCTGGATCCCTCTGCCAACTACAATTCCCCAAAGTTTCGCTCAAGGAATCAGAGCTATATGAGAGCAGTGAGCACGCTCAGTCAGGCCAGCTGTGTTAGTCAGGTGGGAAACTCTTCTTATCACTTTTCTTAGAGCTTACCTGCAGATGTGACAGTTGTGAACAGTGGATGGGTTCAGTTCTTTGGGGTTTTTTTGCAATTAATGTCGAACTGAGGATGTGTATTGTCAAAGTGATTCAGGTCTAAGGAATGTAACTCAGCATTTCAGGGATGCTGCTGAGTGCTAGAGGAAAAGAGGCACTGCCACACTGATTATTTTCCATTTGTTTCTCATCTGACATATAGATACTGGTGTTTTCGTTTTACTTTTGTTGTTGGAATGTGCAGCCCAACCTCACTGCCAGTCACTCCAGGCCAGGGTGAGATGCTATCCCAGCTCTGTTATCAGATGTGCTGTCCCAGATAAGCATCTCATGCTATAGCTCACTCTGTGTGGCTATAGCAGAGTGTTTTGTCCTCCCTGAACACACTCAGGCAATGTGCTGAATGCTGGAAGTGCTGGTGCAAATTGTCATCTTCACTGGGAGTCCTTTCAGTCTGTGTTAGTGTTAAGAAGATCCAGGCTGAGCACGAGGAGCACAGTCCTGTAGGACTCATCCTCTGAAAATGCCTGCTGTGATTTCAGCAAACGTGGGTTGCAAGATTAAGATACAGATTGAAAACAAGCTCCAGAGGGGCAGTGATTCATCTCTGAGCCCAATCCCTCACTCTTCTTGGGTGAAGGGGTAAGACCCATCATCTGTTCAGCGTGGGGACACTCCTGAAAAGACATGTTTTCCCTTCCTGATGGGTTTATGTCGGTTAGTTAGCACCAACTGCTGTTAAATTGGGATCTGAATCAGCCCTTAAGTGCAACAGCCGTATGAAGGATGTGCTGGTTCTGCTTAGCAGAGGACTTTCCATAAAATCCCCCGTGTTTCCAATGTTCCTTGGTCCTGACATTTGTTGCCTCAGAACAGGTGGGTCCTGCCCTCCCCTCACACGTGTTGTTTGCTTCCCTTTGGCCATTCAGTGAGGCACCCAAGGGTACTCATGCACAATGGTGATGTTTAAACAGAAACCTTTTTAAAGCAGGTTTGTGTTCAGTTTGTGCTGTGTGGCTAGTCAAGCCTGGATCCAACTCATCTCACTCGAGGCTTTTAACTCATGCAGCAGCTAAAGCTTCCTCCGTAGTTAATGGAGTGAGAGAGTTTCTTCCAGGACAGTGCACATCCCCAGTGGGCCGAGAGCCCTCCAGGAACACTTGTCGGCCCCCACCAGAGAGCTGGGAGGGCCTGGTCACCTGACTAATGCCCTTCAGTCCAGTTTTTGTGGGGTAATCTTAAGTATAACCTTGCATGGCACAAGTTGGAATCAGAAATGATCCGTCACTTCCCAAACCCTTCTTGGTGTTTCATAACTCCCTTGTGAATCCTGTGCCCACCATTCTCATGCCTTGGTTTGGATTGTGCTGGTTTGGTTCTTCTCTATTTTTATGACACTCTGGTTCTGAGGAAGTTTCCCTAGGGTTAGATGCTGCCCTCAAAGCAAGTGCTATGAGCTGTCACCTGATGGTGCTGTCACACAGAGCTGCTCTGACATCTCCTGCCCCTCTGACCATGTCTGTGCATGGAGAGCTTCACTCAGCTGTTCACAATGACTAATTGGTTTCAGCAGTGGTTAAAATTCTCCACTCCAATGTGCTTTGCCTGAGGGAGATCCATAACAGATTTTGTCTGCAGGTAGATTGCTCAACTGGCCAAACATGCTGAACCTGCTGGACACAGTCCCTTCCTTTCTCAGGGTCACTGACTGATGCAGCTTTGTCAGCCACATGACATGACACTTCTTCCTTCAGTTCAGCTGTTTCCAGACTAACAGCAAATGCATTCAATATACTACACTGTCCATTTAATAGACCACACAAAGCAAATGTATTAAAACATCAAGTTCTGAACCTTTGCTCTTTCTATGGCACCATCACCTACATAAGAGCAGTTTGGATAATTTGTGGCATGTTTTATGCGTTTTTGCTGTGAGATCCTTCCTTTTTCACTCCTGACCAAGGGTAGAGGCGAGAAAGATCCTTCTATGGTTTATATTTTTAATTTCAGTTTTAAAACCTTTATTTTTCTACTATATTTCAGTGACCTCAGTTTGAAAGAAGTGGTTAAACGTGACAGTATTTATGGGCTAAATTACCATAAATTTCCTGATCAATGATATTGAGAAATGGTTCAGAATCAGATTTTTTTAAGCTTTTCCAGATTGAATTAATCTACTTAACCTTATTAAAAGCGAATTTTGTGAAGGGTAATGTAATTCCTTGCAGAAGAGTTTTAGTAGCCAAAATGCCTGACATGAAATTAAAACATCAGTTATTCATTACCATCAGAACTTCTGTATGAAATTTCCATTTACTTACCCCAAATCACATGGAACATGTGCACTGACTCTGTTTCCATAATGGATAAAGCACCAGGAGCACTTTTGTCTGGGTAGGGAAACTAATGCCAACCGGACGTGCCATTTAGTGGCTCTATAAATTTAACTTACAAAGTTATTAGTTCTGATTCTGATTTCTAGCACTCTTGGTTTTTTGCCATTTGTCTGTCTAGTGTTCACCTCCTCTCTGATTTTGGATAAACACCATAGTGAATTATTCAGACACATTTCCAGGCAGTTAGGGCTGATTCAGCCAGGCTGGTAAAGATGCTGTTGGTAGAATTTAGGCACATCTTTAAATCAGTTCCCTACCAAGAGGTTCCTAAGCCTGGGCCACCTGCCTGAGCTCTGCTGGTCCCGAGAACTGCCGAGCAGTGTTTCATCGTGCCCAGCCTGCAAGGCAGGCCCAGCGGGCAGGCGCTGAGGGTGCTGCTGGGGTCCCCCAGGAGCAGGGGGTGCAGGCACGGCTGAGGTTCCTTAGAGGACTTAATGCTGCTGAAGAAAAGGTTTTCCATGGTAGTTGAATGGCTAACCCAGTCAGCCAGGGAGTGAGTGTTGTTGGGGGAACCTTCCCAGCTAGAGGTGGCCCAAACATTGCTTTCTCGTCTGACCACTCGAGTTCAGACTATGGTTGTTCTTTCACATGCATCACTGGACACAACTCGAGATGCAGTATTTCTCCATCCTTTCAGAAGCATCACTTCCTCTGAGCTTCAAGGCTCAGAAACATCCTTGAGCTCCTTTATAGTGAGAGGAGGATAGCCATTTAGCCACACAGGCTAAACGTCCCCTGGAGTCACACCTCTGCCAAGTGAGGAACCCAGGCACCCCAGCCTCATCTTCTGAGGCTAATAGAGCTGGTTTCATTCTTCTCTCTGGGCAGATTTCTATCAGTGCAGAGTAGTGTTGGTCACCATTAAATCATTTATTTACAATCCTCTGGCTATGCCAAAAGATATTAAGTGTAAAGTGAATGTTTGGCATGTGTGATGTACTTGCTATATACATAGAAACAGCTGATGTAAGTGATTAAAATATGTGAATGTGATCAGAAGGGATTACTACATCTTAACTATCTGCTAAAACAGTTCTCCATCAATGTACAGGTGTCCATTTGAGATGTTGAGGCCGTGATGATCACAAAAAAGCGAGTCAAAAATCAAATGCATTGTTGTTGTTTATTCAGATGAGTGAAGCAGAGGTTAATGGGCAGTTTGAATCGGTGTGTGAATCAGTGTTTAGTGAAGTTGAAGCTCAGGCAATGGATGCCCTTGACCTCCCTGGATGTTTCCGAACAAGAAGCCACAGTTACTTGCGTGCCATTCAGGCAGGCTATTCCCAGGATGATGAATGTATTCCTGCGCTGACATCTTCCAACATCACCTCAACTATCAGGTCAACCACAGGTAAGCAGCTCTATACTGACCCTTCCACTCCTCTGCATGTAAAAACGTGTCACCTTGTTGTGTGAAAGGAGGTTTTGACACTGCAGGCTCTTTCAAAAAAAAAGTTTAATACGGTGCCATTCTGGCTGCATCTTGGGATAAGCTCCTTCTGGGAAGAATCCTGCATGCATAATAGAAGGGACCTGGGCTCCTGTCCTCTGTGTCCCATACATGCAGTTATCGAATGCAAACATCAAAATGCAAGTGCAGAGATACTGTTAGACATTTACGTGGTTTGTCTATCAAGTCATTGAGCCTCTAAATGAGATTAGTTGCTGTAATTTTAACTGAGGTCCTTAAAGAGCCACCAGAAATAGAGAAGCAAGGCTGCAAATATTTGGTCTAAACACTTGCAGCAATTAACTCACAAGGGAATTAATTACTTTTAAGGAAAGTGTAACCTGTGTACCAATGGACTGAGCTGTGATCATGGGGAGCTTCACACCTTTGACATCCCTCAGAAGTCACCATTGGCATCCCTCGTGACAACACTCCCTGCTTGGATGTTTAACATTCTCCTGGCAGCTTTCTTTCTTAGCTGTTAGCAAAGATTTAGGATAGCTAAATAATAAAGATAGCTTTATTTCTTCTGGGATATTAGCATGTCCTGGTAGAGAAAGGATTGCACAGAGAGCAGCTAAATACTTAGCATGAAACCTACAGGAAATATATGTTCTTTAACTGATCCAGATTCACTTTCATGTCTCCAAACATGCAACTGTCAGTTCCTAGTGATGCTGTTGTCCTTGCCACATGTTATTAAATGGCACTGCAGGCTGAAGAAGGTAAAGTTGAGCTCAAAATGTATCATGCAAAAATGCTCCTTAAATTATTGGCTTGACACATGTGTTGTGTAACAGAGCAGTGGGAGCAGAGAGAGGAAGTGAGCTCTGGTTGAATAACACACATTTGCATTCCAGAAGGAGCATAAAATGTTATTTCATCTTAAGCATAGTATTTTAATTGCTATATATAGCCTTGTGTAGAAGCAGAAATTGTCTCTTACAGTGGCCCCTCTAGGGATGTTTCTGTCCTTTGATTAATAGAGATGCTATCAGGGTATAAAAGGAGGTTTTATTACCACCCCAGAGACTAATTTTCATCTTTGTCATCTGGCACTGTGATCATCCCGAAGACACCTTCCATAGCAAAAGGCACAAATAGATCTCTATTTTCTTGCCTGACTCAGGGTGCTGAGTTGGACCTCTCTCAGAATTACTCTGGTTACCAAGTGCATCGGTTTTAACCTAAGCTGTCTTGAGTTTATGTGCTAGAGAAGCCCCAGTTGTCTCTGAAAGGCATTTATTTTGCTTTGCTCCAGAGTGACCAAGCTGAATAACGGAATATGTTTGGGGAGATACAAGGTGAGATAGTAAATATATTTGCGTCACGGTGTTTTTATACTCATGGAAAGTGTTTTGCATTGATTAGCTGGTTAAATACTCTGGTTTTGAAGCTTTAACCTTCAGTTCACATGTGGCTTCTCCATCAGAGCTGATTTATCAGGTAGATCTTCTTGCCCACACGTAATTCTTCTGCTCTGCTGAGGTGAGGTGATATTGATGTTCTGGGCATAAAAAGGTTATTTGAGGCATTTTCCTGATCCAAAACTGGATCCACAGACTATGGACTGTGTAGAGTTCTGAGTGTGGGTCTGTGTTCCGTAGACCATCTCTGTACCACTGAGCAAGTCTGTCTTCAGTTTTTGTATCAGGTAAATATCCAAATCAGAAATAATGATCTGATTTGCAAGAACAGAAAGGATTACATGACTCACTTTTAATTGGAAATTTCAGATGCTGAATAAGTTCTTATTTTTAAAGCCCTGGGGGTAACTCTTCCCTGTGTCTCTCTGCAGCTCCTGTCACTTTGCAGGGAGATGCTTCATTTCCTATCATCACTGTGACTCAAAAGAAATCTCTTACTGCTCCATCTCTGCAAATTGTAACAGAAGCAGCTGCCTAAAATGAGCAAATGGTGTTGGCAGATATTTGACACTTATCTGTGCTTCATTCAAATAAACTTCAGGAAGGTCCAAGTTTCACATCTGCCTTTAGTTCCCATTCAGCCTTTTGAGGTTGTAGGGAAAACTTTAGTTTTTTGCTTCTGATGTAACGAACACTTCTTGGCAAAGAAACTTCAGCAATTTCTTAGAAAATTAGCAGGCATTGCAATTTAATTATCAGTTGCAGTTTTAGTGATATAGGTCGTGGCTGTCTTTTGTCCTGGTTGTGCAGCAATTAAGTCATAACACAGTCTTAGGTAAGAATGCAGACCTAAAGTAAGAGAACCAATGTTTTTTGCTTCTGATGTAACGAACACTTCTTGGCAAAGAAACTTCAGCAATTTCTTAGAAAATTAGCAGGCATTGCAATTTAATTATCAGTTGCAGTTTTAGTGATATAGGTCGTGGCTGTCTTTTGTCCTGGTTGTGCAGCAATTAAGTCATAACACAGTCTTAGGTAAGAATGCAGACCTAAAGTAAGAGAACCAATGTTTGATCTATGAATTCAATTACAAAAGCACAGAATAGATATTTACACCGTGCAGGTCCTTGGAACATTCCTAGGTGCACCAGCAGCTTGCAGAGAGCAGGAGGGTCACAGCTCTGATGAGCATCGTGTGGGGTATTATTAGTGGGCACTGCTAACAGGGTTTTCTAAGAAATGGAGAAAGAACTGCCAGTATTTAGCTCTTAAATGTGTACAGCTCTACAGAAGAAGCTCAGTGCTTCATTGCAGTGGTTCAGTTGGGGCTGACACTGTTCAACATCTTTGTCGGCAACATGAACAGTGGGACCACAGGCTACTTCAGCAGGTTCTCTGAGCACACCAAGTGTGTCACAGTCACAGCTGGAGGGAAGGGATGGGACATCCAGAGGGACCTGGACAGGCTGGAGAGGTGGAACAATGCAAACCTCATGAGGTTCAACAAAGCAAAGTGCAAGGTGCTACATCTGGGCCATGGCAACCCCAGGCACAGCTCCAGGTTGGGTGGGGAAGGAATTGAGAGCAGCAATGAGGAGAGAGACTTGGGGGTGATGGTGGGTGAGAAACTCCCCATGAGCTGCAGTGTGAGCTCAGCCCAGAAACCAATGGAATCCTGGGCTGAGCCACAGCAGTGTGGGCAGCAGGGCAAGGGAGGGGATTCTGCCCCTCTGCTCTGCTCTGGGAGACACACCTGGAATCCTGCACACAGCTCTGGTGTCCTCAGCATCAGAAGGACATGGAACTGTGGGAGCAAGTGCAGAGGAGGCCACAAAGTTGCTCAGAGCACTGGAGCATCTCCCTGTGAGCACAGGCTGAGGGAGTTGGGGCTGTTCAGCCTGGAGAAGAGAAGGTTGTGTGGAGACCTCAGAGCACCTTCAGGAGCTGAAGGGGCTCCAGGGAAGCTGCAGAGGGATCTGTGTTAGGAGCTGCAGGGACAGGCCAAGGGACAATGGGTTCAAGCTGAAGGAGGGAAATTTAGGTTAGATCTTAGGCAGAAGTTTTCCCTGTGAGGGTGTTGAGACACTGGCCCAGGTTGCCCAGGGAGGCTGTGGCTGCCCCAACCCTGGTGGTGTTTAAGGGCAGGTTGGATGAGCCTTGAGCAACCTGATCTAGTGAGGAGGCATGCCTGCCCAGGGCAGGGGCTGGGGCTGGATGAGCTCTAAACTCCATTCCAACCCCTAAAACTCTACGAGTCTATGATTGCTAATGTCTGTGGTACTAAGGAACACATACCTTTTCTTGGATCCATGTAGTTTAATCACTGTGGAACCAGTCTTCTTCCCCTCTGATGGACACTGACAAGGCACAGAAAACTCCCTGTTGCCCCAGGCGTTGCTTCATGTGGCAGTGGCAGAGCAGAGGAGTCAGCCAGCAGTGCTGGCACACGGTAAGCCAGACCTGCACTCCGTGTGACCCTGCTGAGACTCATGTTTCCTTGTGGTTAGAGCATTTCTAGCCATCCAGTTTCATTTTGTGAGGAGATAATGAACCCAGTAAAAACCACTTGATGTTAAAAGCCCTGAATGACAGCATATGCTTTCTGTCTCTGAACTGTACCAGGTCGCAGCTGTCAGATGCACAGCTGAGAAAACACAGCTCCAGCTGCTGCTGCCTCCCACCTCGTCCCTCCATCACAGACAACATATAATTTCCTGAATGGGAAGTCACAGAGTGCAGTAGTCATCATCCTAAGTGCTGCTGCCTCATAGCTCTGCTGCTCCTGCAAGCAATGCTTTGCTTTTCAGGAAGAGTTCCTCACTCTCCCAGGTGGGAGACCTTGGGTCCCTATTGCCTGAGCATATCTGCAGGGATCTTCACCACACTGTCAGCTTGGCAGCCTGCCCTGGTAACCCCTGGGGAGCATGGCAGAGTGCTGTGGGAAGGTGTGCAATCCTCCCGAGGTGTTGGAGCTCTGTCATCACCAGCTCAGCCTGCAGTGAGCCCTGCCTGGATAGTCCTGCAATAGGCTAGAAGCAAACATAACCAGCCAGGGTGTCTGGAAGATAGTAACCACTGTCTCCCTTGTTTCCCCTTTGCCTGTGAAGGTCAGCTTCTTTCTGTTACAAGTTCTATATGTATCATAGAACCATCAAGGTTGGAGGAGACCTCTAAGATCATCCAGTCCAACCATTAACCTGTCACTGCTGGAACCCCCAAACCCTAATCAAGATCCTGCAGTGCCACATCAGACACCTCTGAAACACCTCCAGGGATGGTGACTGCACCACCTCCCTGGGCAATATCCCAGTGCCTGAACACCACAACAGTATTGTATATTTAACCCCCTAAACATATTGAAGTTCTGCTGCTGTACTGACACTGCTCTTCAGTAGCAACTCTCCATGGTGACAGTGGCCCAGGCATGAAGGTGAACAAATTGTTTGGTTCAAGACATTCAACATAGGATGGCCAAGGGCCCATCACAGCTCTTCCCAAGCCTGGGATTCCCTGAGAAGGAGTAAGGCTGTACTGATCAGGGCTGCCTGGCCTCTTCAGGTTGATGAGGCATGAAAACAGTTGGAGCAGTAGCCAGGAGCTTTTCACAATTTCCATTCTCCTTGGTACAGATTCTCTACAGAGTCAAAGATAAAAAATGAAGTCACTGCCTTCCAACTATGGTTAGTTTAAAAAACGTGTAATGAGTGTTTCCCCCTTGCTCCTGCTGTTCTGTGCTTGACATAATTCCTCCGTAACCTATTGGATTTGCCAGACAGCTGGGTCTTTCTTTATTAAAAAGGACACCCATGCTCCTTCCTCTGACAGAATTTGGCTTCAAAGCTCTTCTGTTCAGAGTTTTCTCAGCTTCATTTTCTGTATGATATTCTATGGGGGAAAAAAGGAAAAGAATGCAAGGAAGGTGATTCACTGCTCAGTGTTTGAAGCTTTCCTGGCATGGGAGAAGCTAACTGACAGACATAAATCTCAGTCCAGCAATTTAGCCTGAGGTTGCCAAAGGCTTTTGCCCTCTGGTGGTTCTGTGCAGCTGGGAAATACTGCAGGGTGTGGGAGCCTGGAAGCACCAGTTCTTGTGCTTCCTTGTAGTGATAAAGACGGCAGGACCCTAGATACTGGGTCATGTCAAGAGGATGGATCAGATTCTTCTCACTTGTGGAAAACAATAAAACAAGAGGGAACAGCAGAAAGTGATGCCCAGGAAGTTCCACCTGAACACAAGGAAGGCAGTCACTGAGCAGGTTGCCCAGAGAGGTCGTGGATTGTCCCTCACTGGAGGTGTTCAGGAACCCTCTGGACACAGCCCTGAGCCATGAGCTCTGGGCTGGCCCTGCTGGAGTAGGGAGGTGGGACCAGCGACCCACTGTGGTCCCTTGCAGCCTGACTGACCCTGTGATTCTTGACCCCTCTCCTGTCAGTGCTTCTCCTTCTGTGTTCCTCCATGAATGAAAATAACCTCTAAGTAGAGTCTTCTCAGAAGCTCTGCATATGTCCAGTCCTGGTTTTTTTGAAGGCATCTCTGTCAGGAGCCATAAGGATGATGTGTGCACTGGAACCATAGTGCTGGCTGTGTTTGATATACAAGGCCTCGTTTGATCCATTTCTGTGTCAGGAATTTCCTTCCGATTCAGATATGCCCATAAATACACTGGACTTGAAAGATTTTTTTCTAGGGGATCAGAGGAAATAAGGATACTAAAATTGGTGACATTCCTAAGGCATAACCAGACAGAATTAGCCTTTGGCAAGATCAGGCAATATCAGGGATATTGCTACTCATTAATACTACTCAAGAACAGCTAGAGGACATTCAGGGTTAGAAGATACTGAGTTTGAAGTGAGTAAAGTCTCACTTGGCTTTCTGAGACTGAGAACAAAATATCAAGGACATATCAATGACTTATGATTTTTATATACATTTCTTTACCTTTTGGAATATCCATGCTCAGGCACTGGAACAGATTGCCCAGAGAAGTGGTGGAGTCACCATTCCTGGAAGTGTTTAAAAGTCATCTGGCACAGGAGGATCTGGTTTAGGGTTTAGGGGTTCCAGCAGTGACAAGTTAATGGTTGGACTTGATGATCTAAGAGGTCGGCATAGGGGAGATGCTCCAATCCTCTTAGCAACTTCATGACCTCCTCTGCACTTGCTCCCACAGTTCCATGTCCTTCTGATGCTGAGGACACCAGAGCTGTGTGCAGTATTCCAGGTGGGTCTCCCAGAGCAGAGCAGAGGGGCAGAATCCCCTCCCTTGCCCTGCTGCCCACACTGCTGTGGCTCAGCCCAGGATTCCATTGGTTTCTGGGCTGAGCTCACACTGCAGCTCATGGGGAGTTTCTCACCCACCATCACCCCCAAGTCTTTCTCCTCATTGCTGCTCTTAAATTCAGTTTAAAATTCATTCCTGTATGTTCCATAAAATCACAAGCTCCACACAGTTACTGTAAGAAAGAGAACAGAAAACATGCAAACAAAATCAATGCCAAGCCCACGTAGTGTGTCGGTTTCGGGGTTTGGGAGGCTGATGGAAATTGATTTTATTTGAAAGAGAAGGTTATGTGGGAGCTCAATAAGAAAATCTACTGAAAAACATCTTTGAATTCTTAAATTCATTTCAATGTGGAAAAAGCAGCTCAGTAAAAGACTCTCAGTTTTTGGAACTCTCTTTTCTCTTCGTCCTACTGTTTTGGTGATATGACAAACAGTGGCTGCCCCAACCCTGGCAGTGTTCACAGCCAGGTTGGATAAAGCCTTGAACAACCTGCTCTGGTGAGAGGTGTCCCTGCCCAGGGCAGGGAGTGGAACTAGATGATCTATAAAATCCATTTCAACCCCTTAACAATGAATCTATGAATCTATTCCTGGAAAGCTGAACATTCATCCCGAAAATGAAATATAGTTCACATTTTTCCTTCCTGCAACAGAAAACCTGAGATGTTTTTTTAATGCAGCTTTGGTGTTTCCAAGGCACAGAGGAGCTGCTCTGAAGAGCAGTACAGCTGTCAGCACTTCGCTGTGCCATCTACAGGATGCTGCTTGGGCTATAATTTCTTGCTAATTAACTGGTCTAAAATAGAAGCCTTTGTAACCAGTCCATCAGCAATCGTGAGGCTTGTGCCGCACACATCTCTTTGAAACTTGGCAAAGGCCTGTGGTTTCTGAGCTCGGTGTCTTGTTTGATTTGCATTTCTGTTTTGAGACTAACATTAATTACACTGTCAAAACAGATTTCATCGTTTATGTAACATGGAGATGCCTAAGTTTCCTCAGTATGGAGGTAATATCTTGTGCACTGAATGACTTGATTGCAGCAATTCCTTCTCATGGAATCGCAGAATGCTTTGAGTTGGAAGGGACCTTAAAGATCATCTAGTTCCAAACCCCTGCCACGTGCAGGGACACCTCCCACTAGCCTGGGTGGAAGGTGTTCTCTCCTCTCTCATTATAACCTTTCCAGTCCTTCAATCATTTCATAGATTCATACACTCATCAAGGTTGGAGGAGACCTCTAAGATCATCAAGTCCAACCATTAACCTGCTGCTGCTCAAACCCCTAAACCCTAAGCCATATCCTCCAGTTGCTGCCTTCCAGTTTCTTGCCCCAAAATCTTTCTTTCTCATAACCTCCTGTAGCACCACATTGGACTTAACTAAAGAATCAGAGAATCACAGACAGGTTTGGGTTGGAAGGGACCTTAAAAATCATTGCACCAAGCCCCATCCAACCTGGCCTTGAGCACCTCCAGGGTGTACTCTGTGAGACTGTAGTGTGTACTTAGGCTCCAACAGGCACTGGAGGGGCAGCTCTGAGCTCTTCTCTCTGGGCCCAGGGACAGGAGCCAGGGAATGGGCTGGAGTTGTGTCAGGGCAGGGTTAGGCTGGAGATTAGCAACTGGTTCTTCTTTCCCCAGAGGTGTTTGGGCCCTGAACAGCTCCCAGGGCAGTGTCACAGCCCCAAGGCTGACAGAGCTCCAGAGGTGTTTGGCCAATGCTCTCAGCACAGGGTGTGAGTGTCAGGGATGTCTGTGCAGGGCAGGGGTTGGGCTGGGTGAGCCTCAAGGTCCCTTCCAACTCTGTTCTGTGATTCTGTGAATTGGTCTGATTCTACTGACTTCAGTATCAGCATCTTCAGTGAGATTAACAGTGTGGTCTAGCCCAGTGCCTAAAACACTGTAATGAATTAAAAAACTATAGAAATATGAAGGGTTTGCTTTTCATAGCTCTCTGGAGCTACAAAGGGACCTTGGGCCAAGCTAGTACTGGCTGCTATGCAGTAGCTTCAGCAGAAGGGTTAAAGGAGCAGGAAATTAGGATTCAGACATTAGTGCAGGCAAATTGCACTCAGGTTTGCTTCTCCAGGCAGCTCACAGGGGATGTGGAGCAGGAGAGATGAAGCCCCCACCTCTCCAATGAGCACAGGCAGCAGAAGACAGGAGAGGTCATGTCCCTGTGCCTTTCAGTGCTGTCACAGGGACAGAGCTCATGGCTGCAGTTTGTCTCACTCCTTTAGACATTTCATAGAACCACAGAACCAGGAAGGGTGGAAAAGACATACAAGTCAAGCCTTTGGCTGAACACCACCATGTCAACTAAATCAGAGCACCAAATGCAAGGTCTGGTCATTCCTTGAATGCTTCCAGGGATGACAGCTTTCAAAATTAAATGTCCTGGTGTGAGCTGGTTATCTTTGATTCTCTTTACAGTTGGCAGAGAAAAGCATAGGATGATTCATTTCCTGGTAACATAAGTATCTAGGATGGGTGAGAATTGGCCCCAGAACTGCTTATTTTTCTCACAGTGATTCTAAAGGAGATCAGGCAACTAACTTAGACCTGGATGACTGTTTTTTTCACTGACTAATGCGAGGGGAGATGGATTCCCATGTATAGTTCTCAAAAACTCCTCAAGGCATGATGTAATTCACTCTGACTGTTTCTAAAAGACCCCACTAAAAGTATTGGCACGGGACCAATGCAGCATTTGCATGGCAAGATGAGACCACCAATATCTGACTTTAGGCTGTAACAAATCTCCACGTTTACCTCATCATAAGATGTGTAAAATGACCAAACAAGAAGAAAAGGTTAAGTAGTTATAGGCGCCCTAAACCCCAGACAATGATTTGGGTTGTGTAGTGTGAATAAAGTGCAGCCCATCATATAAACTGTGCTGATACAGCTCCTCTAGGGATAAGCATATTAAATATCACCTACAAATATCACTGTGAGTAGATCTCTGTTCCTGCTTCACCTGCAATGGAAGAAACAGGGTCTGGTCACAGATAGCCAAGCTCGAGACTCTACTGAGAAACTCTCTGGTCCCTTTGCTTCATCAGGGAGGGCTGAGGGAAGCAAGGGAAGAAGCAGGAAGACAGGCTAATAATTAAAGCATCTCTGGTTGTGTTTGAGGAGATTTATTCAAAACTCAATTAAAACAATTGCCTTAATTAAACCCAAAATTATCTCCTGGATTTCAAGCACAGTGTGACACTGGTGAATTTTAATGACTACTTCTGCAAGGTTTGAACATCCTTACAGTCAAAAGGAACAACCATTCTCAATACCTTACAAAGGGGAAACTCACCAAGATGGAAAGCCCTCAGGAATGAGAGGAACTTTTGTTCCCAGAGCAGCAAGCAAAGGTGTGGAGCAGCCAAGAAAAGGCCTGGAGAATCCTGGGCTGTGCCTGACACGTTTCCTTCTCCTGCCCTGCACTTCCAGACAGTCAGTGCTCCAACTGAAGTGCCAAGAGGGTGTGTTTGAGAAGCACCCTGAAGGATTTGGGTTTGCTCTCAGTTAATGTTGCCTAGGGGTAGGTGAGGGAGCAAAACTGTCCTTTTTTTTCTGTGCAGAGACTGAGCACATCACTGAAAAGAGAAAATAGACCCCAATCACCAGTGCAGGTCTTTGAGGTGGCCGCTGATTGCACCCGTGGAAAAAAACTTGGATCCAAACACAGCGATCTAGTGAGGAGATGTCCCTGCCCAGGGCAGAGGGTTGGGACTGGATGATCTGTAAGGTCCACACCTCCTCACTAGATCAGGTTCCTCTAGGCTTCATCCAGCCTGGCCTTGAACACCACCCTCGCAGGGAAAAACTTTTTTCTCACATCCAACCTAGACTTTCCTTCCTTCAGTTTGAACCCATTACCCCTGAGCCTGTCCTCACAGGGAGATGCTCCAGTGCTCTCAGCAACTTTGTGGCCTCCTCTGCACTTGCCCCAACAGTTCCATGTCCTTCTGATGTTGAGGACACCAGAACTGTGTGCAGTATTCCAGGTGGGTCTCACCAGAGCAGATCAGAGGGGAAGAATCACCTCTTTTGACTTGCTAAAAGTCATAATGACTCCTCCTAAAGCAGTCATTATCCTCCTTCTGAATGAACCTGCTTACAAAGCAGCCGATCCAGTTGACTCCTGCCTTGTTTCATAAGGCACAACAAAGCTTTCCTTTAATTGATGATACTTTAATGCAAATCCATCATCCAGTTAACTTTGTGATCTCAGCCTAAATGATGTTATTCTAAGTGCCTATTGATTTGTAAAAGCCCCTCAGGTGATTCCCTCTTGCAAATGGACCAACAGAGGTGATTGATTGCAAGGCTGCCTTTGAGAGGTGCTCTGAATGTCACCTAGGGCCAGTGCTGCTTCATCATAGACCTCAGTCTCCTTCTGCCTTGGGTCTGTGAATGCCCATGGCTAACAGGAGTTGTATCTCATTGATTTCACTCATTTTATTTCTAGTGCAAACTGTGTTGGCACTGAAATGTGGGCAGAGTAACCGACTTAGTTCTCGGCTGTAGCAACAGTAACCTTGAACAAGTTTAGGTGAATACAGTGCACATTAAGAGGGATGTTCTGCTTCCAGCTACACCAGGCAAGTCTTTAAAAGTCAGGTTACTTATGAATTATCACTGAATCACAGAACAATCAGAGCTGGAAGGGAATCCTTGGGGCTCACCCAGCCCAACCCCTGCCCTGCACAGACATCCCTGACACTCACACCCTGTGCTGAGAGCATTGGCCAAACACCTCTGGAGCTCTGTCAGCCTTGGGGCTGTGACACTGCCCTGGGAGCTGTTCAGGGCCCAAACACCTCTGGGGAAAGAAGAACCAGTTGCTAATCTCCAGCCTACTGAGTGTGCAGAACGATAGACCCAGAAATGGGCAAGACACAAAGTGGCACTTAGGAGGTTTTATGTGCTTGCTTTGAACTAATGACTACTAAGGCAAATAACATTTGCAGAGGAGTGAATGATGCACAGCTGACTGGAGCTCCTGTCCATCAGCATAAGAAGGGGACAATAAAGAAAAAGAAAATTCATTTTCTGTTAGGAAAAGGAGATGTTTCTTCCCATGGATAATGAGTGGTGTCTACCACTGCCATAGCCAAGCACTGGACATGATAGAAAAAGTGTTCCTGTTGATAACAGAAATATTCACAAAGGTAATAATGAATGGAAACAATTTGAAACTGGGATAAAATTTCATCCTTCACACCTTAAGGCAATGCATATTTATTAGACACCTAAACCCAAGCATGAACAGTAAATTATGGACTACTGGGTTGCTTTCTCCTTTAACAATCACCTAATCTATTATGGCTCTTACATCAGCAACACATCCCCAACTTATCTGAGACAAGTCTTGGTCACATTTTTTTGTCTAAGTTATCCCATTTACTTCACTAGAAACACTTGAGTGCTTAAAGCAAGTAGAATTTGGTGGCAAGATGAGCCTCCCCATCCTCTAACCTGGTTCTGGGAGTCTCCAATCAGCCCCTGGTTTCTGTCTCTGTTGCTCCAGATATGAACTCATTAACTGCCTGGAGATGGGTTATTTTAGTCCCTGCTTAATAGTTGATGCCTGTGAATGTAGCTTAGGAATTGCCCCAACCCTGGCAGTGTTCACAGCCAGGTTGGATGAGCCTTGAGCAACCTGCTCTGGTGGGAGGTGTCCCTGCCCAGGGCAAGGGGTTGGGTCTGGATCATCTCTAAGCTCCTTTCCAACCTCTAAAATTCCATGATATTCTGTGATATTCTGTGAATTAATGGGATTTCTTCCTACCACCTTTCACTGTAAATATGTAGCCAGTTTCTCACAAACCTCCAGGCTTTCTCCTGGTTTCTTCTGCTTGTTGAACATCTGTGGGGCTTTTAACTCCTGTGTAGTGTTCAGGATCTAACAGTTCCCGGGATGCTCCAGTAACTCTGATACTTGGTGGCTCCAGAACAACTCACTCCACTGAAAGAATAAGAAATTCCTAGGATAAAATATTGGTTTTAGCTTTGCCACAAGGAGAAATTTTTCTTTTTCAGAAATTTAAATGAAGATTAAGTTAGCTGTGAAGTGTTGCAGCAGAAGTTTAGTGTCTCTGTTCATTACAGAGAGAAGAGATCTCCTGCCCAAACAGTAGGGATAGATTTGCTTGTGATGTTTATTACCACATTTACCGCATGCTCCATTATTCACTGCTACTCTTTTGCATGAAGACAGATGGTAAAAAACAGCAGAGCAGTTAGAACAGTGATAACCTGTCTTATGTTACAGGTAAAATTGGCTTCGTGTGCTCCATATCACTCCCCCTCTTTCGCCCCATCTCTCTTTCTTTCACCCATTATCCCTCTTTCAGATGTTTCTTGGGACTTTGATCACTTGCATCTACATTTGCAAGATGTAGGGGAACGTGGGGGAGCAGCATTATGGCAACTCTCTTAGTGGAAACATTCCCTAGAGCCACTGCTTGAGCTCATTAGACACTGCTGTAATTTCCAAGCTTTATAGCCTTTCCCTTCTTCCATGAACTTTCTGTATCCCCCAAAGTATCTGGAAAATCCTGACTATTTCTTTCTTCTGGTAACAAATCTGACAGGAGAAAAGATTGGTGATAGGACCAAAATTACTCTTCTGAAAGGCACAGAGGCTCAGAATCTGAAGAGCATGTTCTACATGTTTCACTCTGTTACAGCAGTTTAGCTCAGAGCAAGATTCTCTTCGAATCTGTACCAGAATTGCATCAGGAGTAACTCAAAATGTGCTCTGAATGAAGGTTTTCACTCCCTCGCTCTGCCTTGCTCTCTTTTATCTATGATCACCCTTTCCCACGATGGTTATAGAGGATGAAGACTGAAGAGTGGGTTTCTCCAGGCTTTTCACACAGGCTAACCTGGTGGCACAGGCTCAGCTCTCCCAGGTGCCAACAGACTCCTACACGGGTCTCTTCATTGCAGAAAGCTTTAGCACAGCCTGACATCAAAAAGCACAACTGGAGAGGCTTCACTGCTCATGTTTGTGCAGTGGGAAGAGGAACTCTTGTAGAAACCTTGTTGGACTCAAGTAACCCCAATTCCAAGACTACCTGAGTCAGTGTTGCAATGTCAGTGCATTTAGGAACACCAGAAAAAGGCACATTTTCCCTTAAATTGTTCATTATCCAGCTCTCTGCATCTGTACATTGTATTATTTCAGCATTATAGTATTTAATCATAGAATCTTTGTGTTGAGGGCACCAGAATTGTGTGCAGTATTCCAGGTGGGTCTCACCAGAGGAGAGGGGAAGAATCACCTCCCTTGACCTGCTGCCCACACTCCTTTGGATGCAGCCCAGGATTATCTGTATCACAGAGCCATGGAATCATAGAATGGCCTGGGAAAATTTAGCCATCTTCTGCATCTCCCTGTAGTTATGCAAGAAGGAAGCTGGACTCGGTTTCCCCAGAGAGGAGCACAGGAGGACATAGCTCAGTGCATTTTTGTATCCATTTCATGGCTTATGATTACATGTGCTGTGGGGAAAATGCTCTTCCATAGCAGGGATGTTCTTATTAGCACCAAAAAAGTACAGTGGGCTTAGTTAGGAAATTCATTTGTGTGATATTAATGACTCAGTATTAATCTCCATGCAATTTGGTACACAAGCAGCATTGGCACCTGAAGAGCTTTTGGCACAAGAGCAGGGGATGAGGAGGATGTTCTACTGAACCTTATGCTGCAAGACAGGATATATGTCAAACCAGCCTCAGAACTGCTCTGCTCAGCAAAGCCTTCGTAGCCTTGCATGTCTTACAAGTGTTTTACATGCCTTGAATTTCCTTTTTCAACTGTGCTGTGGATATGGTAAAGACTATTTTACATACTAAAATATATATTTTTAGTGGATTAAATATTAAAGTATTTATTGAAAATATCTTTTAAATATATGCTTCTTGCTGAAGTAGTTAACTTTGCCTAATTCCAGCTGGTCCATCTGGAAGTGTTTGGAGTAGTCAAAGTGTGACATACCATAAAGTAGAAGCTGCTGAATTATATATTTGTCCAGTATAGGGATGCTACTTTCTTAACACGTTGTATCCATACAGAGCCCACAGCTCAGGTGACAAGAAGAGGGAGAAAAAATTACTCCTTTGTTTCTCTTATGAGCTTTATCCTGTGCGGGGACACCTTGGGACCCCCCAGTGTGTACCTGCCATCACAGGTCTTCACACGCGGCCTCACTAACTCTTTCATCTTCACTGCTCTGTCTGGGCCTCACATTTCCAACCCATTTCATTTCCACCCTTTCCTTCCTGGCTGGAACGAGATATTTCTGTGGACACTCTGAGGGACACTTTGAGGTTCACGACAAGTGCTGTGCATTACACCATTAAGTAGTAGAATCTGAAGGTGATTTCTGTTGTGACGTTCCCATCAGATTAATCCTGATTTCTCTTCTTTCTTTTTTTTTTTCCTTTTGTAAACTCTTT